>NC_068953.1:43591915-43762477 GCF_026419915.1 Harpia harpyja | reverse complement strand
GGCCCTTCCTTGTGGGAGAAGGAGCCGGACGTTTGCCTTTTCGGCAAGAGGCTCTGCCGCGGCAAAGCGCCATGAGATGTTGCGTCTCTGGGAAAGCACAGATCCCCAGTGCTCTTGTGCCTGTAGATAGGGCACCACAGAACCGTGAAGAGCAGCAACAGCTTTCAGGGCTGGGCCCTTCCTTGTGGGAGAAGGAGCCGGACGTTTGCCTTTTCGGCAAGAGGCTCTGCCGTGGCCGAGCGCCATGAGATGTTGCATCTCTGGGAAAGCACAGATCCCCACTGCTGTTCTGCCTGTAGATAGGGCACCAAGGCACCGTGAAGATCAGCAACAGCTTTCAGGGCTGGGCCCTTCCTTGTGGGAGAAGGAGCCGGACGTTTGCCTTTTCGGCAAGAGGCTCTGCGCGGCCGAGCGCCATGAGATGTTGCGTCTCTGGGAAAGCACAGATCCCCACTGCTGTTGTGCCTGTAGATAGGGCACCAAGGAACCGTGAAGAGCAGCAACAGCTTTCAGGGCTGGGCCCTTCCTTGTGGGAGAAGGAGCCGGACGTTTGCCTTTTCGGCAAGAGGCTCTGCCGCGGCCAAGCGCCATGAGATGTTGCGTCTCTGGGAAAGCACAGATCCCCACTGCTGTGTGTGCCTGTAGATAGGGCGCCAAGGGTAGGTGAAGAGCAGCAACAGCTTTCAGGGCTGGGCCCTTCCTTGTGGGAGAAGGAGCCGGACGTTTGCCTTTTCGGCAAGAGGCTCTGCCGCCGAGCCGAGCGCCATGAGATGTTGGGTCTCGGGGAAAGCAGAGAACCCCACTGCTGTTGTGCCTGTAGATAGGGCACCAGGCACCATAAAGAGCAGCAACAGCTTTCAGGGCTGGGCCCTTCCTTGTGGGAGAAGGAGCTGGACGTTTGCCTTTTAGGCAAGAGGCTCTGCTGCGGCCGAGCGCCATGAGATGTTGCGTCTCTGGGAAAGCACAGATCCCCACTGCGGTTGTGCCTGTAGATAGGGTGCCAAGGGTCCGTGAAGAGCAGCAACAGCTTTCAGGGCTGGGCCCTTCCTTGTGGAGAAGGAGCGGTACGTTTGCCTTTTCGGCAAGAGCCTCTGCTGCGGCCGAGCGCCATGAGATGTTGCGTCTCTGGGAAAGCACAGATCCCCACTGCTGTTCTGTGTGTAGACAGGGCGCCAAGGGTAGGTGAAGAGCAGCAACAGCTTTCAGGGATGGGCCGTATCTTGTGGGAGAAGGAGCCGGACGTTTGCCTTTTCGGCAAGAGGCTCTGCCGCGGCCGAGCGCCATGAGATGTTGCGTCTCTGGGAAAGCACAGATCCCCACTGCTGTTGTGCCTGTAGATAGGGCGCCAAGGTACCATGAAGAGCAGCATCAGCTTTCAGGGCTGGGCCGTATCTTGTGGGAGAAGGAGCCGGACGTTTGCCTTTTCGGCAAGAGGCTCTGCCGCGGCCGAGCGCCATGAGATGTTGCGTCTCTGGGAAAGCACAGATCCGCACTGCTGTTGTGCCTGTAGATAGGGCGCCAAGGTACCATGAAGAGCAGCAACAGCTTTCAGGGCTGGGCCGTATCTTGTGGGAGAAGGAGTCGGACGTTTGCCTTTTGGGCAAGAGGCTCTGCCGCGGCTGATGGCTATGGGATGTTGCGTCTCTGGGAAAGCACAGATCCCCACTGCTGTTGTGCCTGTAGATAGGGGGCCAAGGCACCGTGAAGAGCAGCAACAGCTTTCAGGGCTGGGCCCTTCCTTGTTGGAGAAGGAGCCGGACGTTTGCCTTTTCGGCAAGAGGCTCTGCCGCGGGCCGAGCGCCATGAGATGTTGCGTCTCTGGGAAAGCACAGATCCCCAGTGCTCTTGTGCCTGTAGATAGGGCGCCAAGGCACCGTGAAGAGCAGCAACAGCTTTCAGGGCTGGGCCCTTCCTTGTGGGAGAAGGAGCCAGACGTTTGCCTTTTCGGCAAGAGGCTCTGCCGCCGCCGAGCGCCATGAGATGTTGCGTCTCTGGGAAAGCACAGATCCCCACTGCTGTTGTGCCTGTAGATAGGGCGCCAAGGTACCATGAAGAGCAGCAACAGCTTTCAGGGCTGGGCCGTATCTTTTGGGAGAAGGAGTCGGACGTTTGCCTTTTCGGCAAGAGGCTCTGCCGCGGCTGATGGTTATGGGATGTTGCGTCTCTGGGAAAGCACAGATCCCCACTGCTGTTGTGCCTGTAGATAGGGCGCCAAGGCACCATGAAGAGCAGCAACAGCTTTCAGGGCTGGGCCCTTCCTTGTTGGAGAAGGAGCCGGATGTTTGCCTTTTCGGCAAGAGGCTCTGCCGCGGCCGAGCGCCATGAGATGTTGCGTCTCTGGGAAAGCACAGATCCCCAGTGCTCTTGTGCCTGTAGATAGGGGCACCACAGAACCGTGAAGAGCAGCAACAGCTTTCAGGGCTGGGCCCTTCCTTGTGGGAAAAGGAGCCGGACATTTGCCTTTTTGGCAAGAGGCTCTGCTGCAGCCGAGCTCCATGAGATGTTGCGTCTCTGGGAAAGCACAGATCCCCACTTGCTGTAGTGCCTGTAGATAGGGGCACCAAGGGACCATGAAGAGCAGCAACAGCTTTCAGGGCTGGGCCCTTCCTTGTGGGAGAAGGAGCCGGACGTTTGCCTTTTCGGCAAGAGGCTCTGCCGTGGCCGAGCGCCATGAGATGTTGCGTCTCTGGGAAAGCACAGATCCCCACTGCTGTAGTGCCTGTAGATAGGGCACCAAGGGACCATGAAGAGCAGCAACAGCTTTCAGGTCTGGGCCCTTCCTTGCTGGGAGAAGGAGCCGGACGTTTGCCTTTTCGGCAAGAGGCTCTGCCGCGGCCGAGCGCCATGAGATGTTGCGTCTCTGGGAAAGCACAGATCCCCACTGCTGTTGTGCCTCTAGATAGGGTGCCAATGGTCCGTGAAGAGCAGCAACAGCTTTCAGGGCTGGGCCCTTCCTTGTGGGAGAAGGAGCCGGACGTTTGCCTTTTCGGCAAGAGGCTCTGCCGCGGCCGAGCGCCATGAGATGTTGCGTCTGTGGGAAAGCACAGATCCCCACTGCTGTTCTGCGTGTAGATAGGGCGCCAAGGGTAGGTGAAGAGCAGCAACAGCTTTCAGGGCTGAGCCCTTCCTTGTGGGAGAAGGAGCCGGACGTTTGACTTTTCGGCAAGAGGCTCTGCCGCGGTCCGAGCGCCATGAGATGTTGCGTCTCTGGGAAAGCACAGATCCCCACTGCTGTTCTGCCTGTAGATAGGGCACCAAGGGACCATGAAGAGCAGCAACAGCTTTGAGGGCTGGGCCCTTCCTTGTGGGAGAAGGAGCCGGACGTTTGCCTTTTCGGCAAGAGGCTCTGCCACGGCTGAGCGCCATGAGATGTTGCGTCTCTGGGAAAGCACAGATCCCCACTGCTGTTCTGCCTGTAGATAGGGCACCAAGGCACCGTGAAGATCAGCAACAGCTTTCAGGGCTGGGCCCTTCCTTGTGGGAGAAGGAGCCGGACGTTTGCCTTTTCGCAAGAGGCTCTGCCGCGGCCGAGCGCCATGAGATGTTGCGTCTCTGGGAAAGCACAGATCCCCACTGCTGTTGTGCCTGTAGATAGGGCACCAAGGAACCGTGAAGAGCAGCAACAGCTTTCAGGGCTGGGCCCTTCCTTGTGGGAGAAGGAGCCGGACGTTTGCCTTTTCGGCAAGAGGCTCTGCCGCGGCCAAGCGCCATGAGATGTTGCGTCTCTGGGAAAGCACAGATCCCCACTGCTGTTGTGCCTGTAGATAGGGCGCCAAGGGTAGGTGAAGAGCAGCAACAGCTTTCAGGGCTGGGCCCTTCCTTGTGGGAGAAGGAGCCGGACGTTTGCCTTTTCGGCAAGAGGCTCTGCCGCCGCCGAGCGCCATGAGATGTTGGGTCTCGGGAAAGCAGAGAACCCCACTGCTGTTGTGCCTGTAGATAGGGCACCAAGGCACCATAAAGAGCAGCAACAGCTTTCAGGGCTGGGCCCTTCCTTGTGGGAGAAGGAGCTGGACGTTTGCCTTTTAGGCAAGAGCTCTGCTGCGGGCCGAGCGCCATGAGATGTTGCGTCTCTGGGAAAGCACAGATCCCCACTGCTGTTGTGCCTGTAGATAGGGTGCCAAGGGTCCGTGAAGAGCAGCAACAGCTTTCAGGGCTGGGCCCTTCCTTGTGGGAGAAGGAGCGGTACGTTTGCCTTTTCGGCAAGAGCCTCTGCTGCGGCCGAGCGCCATGAGATGTTGCGTCTCTGGGAAAGCACAGATCCCCACTGCTGTTCTGTGTGTAGACAGGGCGCCAAGGGTAGGTGAAGAGCAGCAACAGCTTTCAGGGATGGGCCGTATCTTGTGGGAGAAGGAGCCGGACGTTTGCCTTTTCGGCAAGAGGCTCTGCCGCGGCCGAGCGCCATGAGATGTTGCGTCTCTGGGAAAGCACAGATCCCCACTGCTGTTGTGCCTGTAGATAGGGCGCCAAGGTACCATGAAGAGCAGCATCAGCTTTCAGGGCTGGGCCGTATCTTGTGGGAGAAGGAGCCGGACGTTTGCCTTTTCGGCAAGAGGCTCTGCCGCGGCCGAGCGCCATGAGATGTTGCGTCTCTGGGAAAGCACAGATCCGCACTGCTGTTGTGCCTGTAGATAGGGCGCCAAGGTACCATGAAGAGCAGCAACAGCTTTCAGGGCTGGGCCCTTCCTTGTGGGAGAAGGAGCCGGACGTTTGCCTTTTCGGCAAGAGGCTCTGCCGCGGCCGAGCGCCATGAGATGTTGCGTCTCTGGGAAAGCACAGATCCCCACTGCTCTTGTGCCTGTAGATAGGGCGCCAAGGAACCGTGAAGAGCAGCAACAGGTTTCAGGGCTGGGCCCTTCCTTGTGGGAGAAGGAGCCGGACGTTTGCCTTTTCGGCAAGAGGCTCTGCCGCGGCAAAGCGCCATGAGATGTTGCGTCTCTGGGAAAGCACAGATCCCCAGTGCTCTTGTGCCTGTAGATAGGGCACCACAGAACCGTGAAGAGCAGCAACAGCTTTCAGGGCTGGGCCCTTCCTTGTGGGAGAAGGAGCCGGACGTTTGCCTTTTCGGCAAGAGGCTCTGCCGTGGCCGAGCGCCATGAGATGTTGCATCTCTGGGAAAGCACAGATCCCCACTGCTGTTCTGCCTGTAGATAGGGCACCAAGGCACCGTGAAGATCAGCAACAGCTTTCAGGGCTGGGCCCTTCCTTGTGGGAGAAGGAGCCGGACGTTTGCCTTTTCGGCAAGAGGCTCTGCCGCGGCCGAGCGCCATGAGATGTTGCGTCTCTGGGAAAGCACAGATCCCCACTGCTGTTGTGCCTGTAGATAGGGCACCAAGGAACCGTGAAGAGCAGCAACAGCTTTCAGGGCTGGGCCCTTCCTTGTGGGAGAAGGAGCCGGACGTTTGCCTTTTCGGCAAGAGGCTCTGCCGCGGCCAAGCGCCATGAGATGTTGCGTCTCTGGGAAAGCACAGATCCCCACTGCTGTTGTGCCTGTAGATAGGGCGCCAAGGGTAGGTGAAGAGCAGCAACAGCTTTCAGGGCTGGGCCCTTCCTTGTGGGAGAAGGAGCCGGACGTTTGCCTTTTCGGCAAGAGGCTCTGCCGCCGCCGAGCGCCATGAGATGTTGGGTCTCGGGGAAAGCAGAGAACCCCACTGCTGTTGTGCCTGTAGATAGGGCACCAAGGCACCATAAAGAGCAGCAACAGCTTTCAGGGCTGGGCCCTTCCTTGTGGGAGAAGGAGCTGGACGTTTGCCTTTTAGGCAAGAGGCTCTGCTGCGGCCGAGCGCCATGAGATGTTGCGTCTCTGGGAAAGCACAGATCCCCACTGCGGTTGTGCCTGTAGATAGGGTGCCAAGGGTCCGTGAAGAGCAGCAACAGCTTTCAGGGCTGGGCCCTTCCTTGTGGGAGAAGGAGCGGTACGTTTGCCTTTTCGGCAAGAGCCTCTGCTGCGGCCGAGCGCCATGAGATGTTGCGTCTCTGGGAAAGCACAGATCCCCACTGCTGTTCTGTGTGTAGACAGGGCGCCAAGGGTAGGTGAAGAGCAGCAACAGCTTTCAGGGATGGGCCGTATCTTGTGGGAGAAGGAGCCGGACGTTTGCCTTTTCGGCAAGAGGCTCTGCCGCGGGCCGAGCGCCATGAGATGTTGCGTCTCTGGGAAAGCACAGATCCCCACTGCTGTTGTGCCTGTAGATAGGGCGCCAAGGTACCATGAAGAGCAGCATCAGCTTTCAGGGCTGGGCCGTATCTTGTGGGAGAAGGAGCCGGACGTTTGCCTTTTTCGGCAAGAGGCTCTGCCGCGGCCGAGCGCCATGAGATGTTGCGTCTCTGGGAAAGCACAGATCCGCACTGCTGGTTGTGCCTGTAGATAGGGCGCCAAGGTACCATGAAGAGCAGCAACAGCTTTCAGGGCTGGGCCGTATCTTGTGGGAGAAGGAGTCGGACGTTTGCCTTTTGGGCAAGAGGCTCTGCCGCGGCTGATGGCTATGGGATGTTGCGTCTCTGGGAAAGCACAGATCCCCACTGCTGTTGTGCCTGTAGATAGGGGGCCAAGGCACCGTGAAGAGCAGCAACAGCTTTCAGGGCTGGGCCCTTCCTTGTTGGAGAAGGAGCCGGACGTTTGCCTTTTCGGCAAGAGGCTCTGCCGCGGCCGAGCGCCATGAGATGTTGCGTCTCTGGGAAAGCACAGATCCCCAGTGCTCTTGTGCCTGTAGATAGGGCGCCAAGGCACCGTGAAGAGCAGCAACAGCTTTCAGGGCTGGGCCCTTCCTTGTGGGAGAAGGAGCCAGACGTTTGCCTTTTCGGCAAGAGGCTCTGCCGCCGCCGAGCGCCATGAGATGTTGCGTCTCTGGGAAAGCACAGATCCCCACTGCTGTTGTGCCTGTAGATAGGGCGCCAAGGTACCATGAAGAGCAGCAACAGCTTTCAGGGCTGGGCCGTATCTTTTGGGAGAAGGAGTCGGACGTTTGCCTTTTCGGCAAGAGGCTCTGCCGCGGCTGATGGTTATGGGATGTTGCGTCTCTGGAAAGCACAGATCCCCACTGCTGTTGTGCCTGTAGATAGGGCGCCAAGGCACCATGAAGAGCAGCAACAGCTTTCAGGGCTGGGCCCTTCCTTGTTGGAGAAGGAGCCGGATGTTTGCCTTTTCGGCAAGAGGCTCTGCCGCGGCCGAGCGCCATGAGATGTTGCGTCTCTGGAAAGCACAGATCCCCAGTGCTCTTGTGCCTGTAGATAGGGCACCACAGAACCGTGAAGAGCAGCAACAGCTTTCAGGGCTGGGCCCTTCCTTGTGGGAAAAGGAGCCGGACATTTGCCTTTTTGGCAAGAGGCTCTGCTGCAGCCGAGCTCCATGAGATGTTGCGTCTCTGGGAAAGCACAGATCCCCACTGCTGTAGTGCCTGTAGATAGGGCACCAAGGGGACCATGAAGAGCAGCAACAGCTTTCAGGGCTGGGCCCTTCCTTGTGGGAGAAGGAGCCGGACGTTTGCCTTTTCGGCAAGAGGCTCTGCCGTGGCCGAGCGCCATGAGATGTTGCGTCTCTGGGAAAGCACAGATCCCCACTGCTGTAGTGCCTGTAGATAGGGCACCAAGGGACCATGAAGAGCAGCAACAGCTTTCAGGTCTGGGCCCTTCCTTGCTGGGAGAAGGAGCCGGACGTTTGCCTTTTCGGCAAGAGGCTCTGCCGCGGCCGAGCGCCATGAGATGTTGCGTCTCTGGGAAAGCACAGATCCCCACTGCTGTTGTGCCTCTAGATAGGGTGCCAAGGGTCCGTGAAGAGCAGCAACAGCTTTCAGGGCTGGGCCCTTCCTTGTGGGAGAAGGAGCCGGACGTTTGCCTTTTCGGCAAGAGGCTCTGCCGCGGCCGAGCGCCATGAGATGTTGCGTCTGTGGGAAAGCACAGATCCCCACTGCTGTTCTGCGTGTAGATAGGGCGCCAAGGGTAGGTGAAGAGCAGCAACAGCTTTCAGGGCTGAGCCCTTCCTTGTGGGAGAAGGAGCCGGACGTTTGACTTTTCGGCAAGAGGCTCTGCCGCGGACGAGCGCCATGAGATGTTGCGTCTCTGGGAAAGCACAGATCCCCACTGCTGTTCTGCCTGTAGATAGGGCACCAAGGGACCATGAAGAGCAGCAACAGCTTTGAGGGCTGGGCCCTTCCTTGTGGGAGAAGGAGCCGGACGTTTGCCTTTTCGGCAAGAGGCTCTGCCACGGCTGAGCGCCATGAGATGTTGCGTCTCTGGGAAAGCACAGATCCCCACTGCTGTTGTGCCTGTAGATAGGGCGCCAAGGCACCATGAAGAGCAGCAACAGCTTTGAGGGCTGGGCCCTTCCTTGTGGGAGAAGGAGCCGGACGTTTGCCTTTTCGGCAAGAGGCTCTGCCGTGACCGAGCGCCAAGAGATATTGCGTCTCTGGGAAAGCACAGATCCCCAGTGCTCTTGTCCCTGTAGATAGGGCGCCAAGGGTAGGTGAAGAGCAGCAACAGCTTTCAGGGCTGGGCCCTTCCTTGTGGGAGAAGGAGCCGGACGTTTGCCTTTTCGGCAAGAGGCTCTGCCGCGGCCGAACGCCATGAGATGTTGCGTCTCTGGGAAAGCACAGATCCCCACTGCTCTTGTGCCTGTAGATAGGGCGCCAAGGAACCGTGAAGAGCAGCAACAGGTTTCAGGGCTGGGCCCTTCCTTGTGGGAGAAGGAGCCGGACGTTTGCCTTTTCGGCAAGAGGCTCTGCCGCGGCAAAGCGCCATGAGATGTTGCGTCTCTGGGAAAGCACAGATCCCCAGTGCTCTTGTGCCTGTAGATAGGGCACCACAGAACCGTGAAGAGCAGCAACAGCTTTCAGGGCTGGGCCCTTCCTTGTGGGAGAAGGAGCCGGACGTTTGCCTTTTCGGCAAGAGGCTCTGCCGTGGCCGAGCGCCATGAGATGTTGCATCTCTGGGAAAGCACAGATCCCCACTGCTGTAGTGCCTGTAGATAGGGCACCAAGGCACCGTGAAGATCAGCAACATTTTTCAGGGCTGGGCCCTTCCTTGTGGGAGAAGGAGCCGGACGTTTGCCTTTTCGGCAAGAGGCTCTGCCGCGGCCGAGCGCCATGAGATGTTGCGTCTCTGGGAAAGCACAGATCCCCACTGCTGTTGTGCCTGTAGATAGGGCACCAAGGAACCGTGAAGAGCAGCAACAGCTTTCAGGGCTGGGCCCTTCCTTGTGGGAGAAGGAGCCGGACGTTTGCCTTTTCGGCAAGAGGCTCTGCCGCGGCCAAGCGCCATGAGATGTTGCGTCTCTGGGAAAGCACAGATCCCCACTGCTGTTCTGCGTGTAGGTAGGGCGCCAAGGGTAGGTGAAGAGCAGCAACAGCTTTCAGGGCTGGGCCCTTCCTTGTGGGAGAAGGAGCCGGACGTTTGCCTTTTCGGCAAGAGGCTCTGCCGCCGCCGAGCGCCATGAGATGTTGGGTCTCGGGGAAAGCAGAGAACCCCACTGCTGTTGTGCCTGTAGATAGGGCACCAAGGCACCATAAAGAGCAGCAACAGCTTTCAGGGCTGGGCCCTTCCTTGTGGGAGAAGGAGCTGGACGTTTGCCTTTTAGGCAAGAGGCTCTGCTGCGGCCGAGCGCCATGAGATGTTGCGTCTCTAGGAAAGCACAGATCCCCACTGCGGTTGTGCCTGTAGATAGGGTGCCAAGGGTCCGTGAAGAGCAGCAACAGCTTTCAGGGCTGGGCCCTTCCTTGTGGGAGAAGGAGCCGTACGTTTGCCTTTTCGGCAAGAGCCTCTGCTGCGGCCGAGCGCCATGAGATGTTGCGTCTCTGGGAAAGCACAGATCCCCACTGCTGTTCTGTGTGTAGACAGGGCGCCAAGGGTAGGTGAAGAGCAGCAACAGCTTTCAGGGATGGGCCGTATCTTGTGGGAGAAGGAGCCGGACGTTTGCCTTTTCGGCAAGAGGCTCTGCCGCGGCCGAGCGCCATGAGATGTTGCGTCTCTGGGAAAGCACAGATCCCCACTGCTGTTGTGCCTGTAGATAGGGCGCCAAGGTACCATGAAGAGCAGCATCAGCTTTCAGGGCTGGGCCGTATCTTGTGGGAGAAGGAGCCGGACGTTTGCCTTTTCGGCAAGAGGCTCTGCCGCCGCCGAGCGCCATGAGATGTTGCGTCTCTGGGAAAGCACAGATCCCCACTGCTGTAGTGCCTGTAGATAGGGCAACAAGGGACCATGAAGAGCAGCAACAGCTTTCAGGGCTGGGCCCTTCCTTGTGGGAGAAGGAGCCGGACGTTTGCCTTTTCGGCAAGAGGATCTGCCGCGGCCGAGCGCCATGAGATGTTGTGTCTCTGGGAAAGCACAGATCCCCACTGCTGTTCTGCGTGTATATAGGGCGCCAAGGGTAGGTGAAGAGCAGCAACAGCTTTCAGGGCTGGGCCCTTCCTTGTGGGAGAAGGAGCCGGACGTTTGCCTTTTCGGCAAGAGGCTCTGCCGTGGCCGAGCGCCATGAGATGTTGCGTCTCTGGGAAAGCACAGATCCCCAGTGCTCTTGTGCCTGTAGATAGGGCACCACAGAACCGTGAAGAGCAGCAACAGCTTTCAGGGTTGGGCCGTATCCTGTGGGAGAAGGAGTCGGACGTTTGCCTTTTCGGCAAGAGGCTCTGCCGCGGCTGATGGCTATGGGATGTTGCGTCTCTGGGAAAGCACAGATCCCCACTGCTGTTGTGCCTGTAGATAGGGCGCCAAGGCACCATGAAGAGCAGCAACAGCTTTCAGGGCTGGGCCCTTCCTTGTTGGAGAAGGAGCCGGATGTTTGCCTTTTCGGCAAGAGGCTCTGCCGCGGCCGAGCGCCATGAGATGTTGCGTCTCTGGGAAAGCACAGATCCCCACTGCTGTTGTGCCTGTAGATAGGGCGCCAAGGTACCATGAAGAGCAGCAACAGCTTTCAGGGCTGGGCCGTATCTTTTGGGAGAAGGAGTCGGACGTTTGCCTTTTCGGCAAGAGGCTCTGCCGCGGCTGATGGCTATGGGATGTTGCGTTTCTGGGAAAGCACAGATCCCCACTGCTGTTGTGCCTGTAGATAGGGCGCCAAGGCACCATGAAGAGCAGCAACAGTTTTCAGGGCTGGGCCCTTCCTTGTTGGAGAAGGAGCCGGATGTTTGCCTTTTCTGCAAGAGGCTCTGCCGCGGACGAGCGCCATGAGATGTTGCGTCTCTGGGAAAGCACAGATCCCCAGTGCTCTTGTGCCTGTAGATAGGGCACCACAGAACTGTGAAGAGCAGCAACAGCTTTCAGGGCTGGGCCCTTCCTTGTGGGAGAAGGAGCCAGACGTTTGCCTTTTCGGCAAGAGGCTCTGCCGCCGCCGAGCGCCATGAGATGTTGCGTCTCTGGGAAAGCACAGATCCCCACTGCTGTTGTGCCTGTAGATAGGGCGCCAAGGTACCATAAAGAGCAGCAACAGCTTTCAGGGCTGGGCCGTATCTTGTGGGAGAAGGAGTCGGACGTTTGCCTTTTCGGCAAGAGGCTCTGCCGCGGCTGATGGCTATGGGATGTTGCGTCTCTGGGAAAGCACAGATCCCCACTGCTGTTGTGCCTGTAGATAGGGCGCCAAGGCACCATGAAGAGCAGCAACAGCTTTCAGGGCTGGGCCCTTCCTTGTTGGAGAAGGAGCCGGATGTTTGCCTTTTCGGCAAGAGGCTCTGCCGCGGCCGAGCGCCATGAGATGTTGCGTCTCTGGGAAAGCACAGATCCCCAGTGCTCTTGTGCCTGTAGATAGGGCACCACAGAACCGTGAAGAGCAGCAACAGCTTTCAGGGCTGGGCCCTTCCTTGTGGGAGAAGGAGCCGGACATTTGCCTTTTTGGCAAGAGGCTCTGCTGCAGCCGAGCTCCATGAGATGTTGCGTCTCTGGGAAAGCACAGATCCCCACTGCTGTAGTGCCTGTAGATAGGGCACCAAGGGACCATGAAGAGCAGCAACAGCTTTCAGGGCTGGGCCCTTCCTTGTGGGAGAAGGAGCCGGACGTTTGCCTTTTCGGCAAGAGGCTCTGCCGTGGCCGAGCGCCATGAGATGTTGCGTCTCTGGGAAAGCACAGATCCCCACTGCTGTAGTGCCTGTAGATAGGGCACCAAGGGACCATGAAGAGCAGCAACAGCTTTCAGGTCTGGGCCCTTCCTTGCTGGGAGAAGGAGCCGGACGTTTGCCTTTTCGGCAAGAGGCTCTGCCGCGGCCGAGCGCCATGAGATGTTGCGTCTCTGGGAAAGCACAGATCCCCACTGCTGTTGTGCCTCTAGATAGGGTGCCAAGGGTCCGTGAAGAGCAGCAACAGCTTTCAGGGCTGGGCCCTTCCTTGTGGGAGAAGGAGCCGGACGTTTGCCTTTTCGGCAAGAGGCTCTGCCGCGGCCGAGCGCCATGAGATGTTGCGTCTCTGGGATAGCACAGATCCCCACTGCTGTTCTGCGTGTAGATAGGGCGCCAAGGGTAGGTGAAGAGCAGCAACAGCTTTCAGGGCTGAGCCCTTCCTTGTGGGAGAAGGAGCCGGACGTTTGACTTTTCGGCAAGAGGCTCTGCCGCGGCCGAGCGCCATGAGATGTTGCGTCTCTGGGAAAGCACAGATCCCCACTGCTGTTCTGCCTGTAGATAGGGCACCAAGGGACCATGAAGAGCAGCAACAGCTTTGAGGGCTGGGCCCTTCCTTGTGGGAGAAGGAGCCGGACGTTTGCCTTTTCGGCAAGAGGCTCTGCCACGGCCGAGCGCCATGAGATGTTGCGTCCCTGGGAAAGCACAGATCCCCAGTGCTCTTGTCCCTGTAGATAGGGCGCCAAGGGTAGGTGAAGAGCAGCAACAGCTTTCAGGGCTGGGCCCTTCCTTGTGGGAGAATGAGCCGGACATTTGCCTTTTCGGCAAGAGGCTCTGCTGCGGACGAACACCATGAGATGTTGCGTCTCTGGGAAAGCACAGATCCCCACTGCTGTTGTGCCTGTAGATAGGGCGCCAAGGCAACATGAAGAGCAGCAACAGCTTTGAGGGCTGGGCCCTTCCTTGTGGGAGAAGGAGCCGGACGTTTGCCTTTTCGGC
Source organism: Harpia harpyja (assembly GCF_026419915.1). Classification (NCBI taxonomy): domain Eukaryota; kingdom Metazoa; phylum Chordata; class Aves; order Accipitriformes; family Accipitridae; genus Harpia; species Harpia harpyja. The sequence goes on along the minus strand of NC_068953.1, from coordinate 43,749,449 downwards.
AAGAGGCTCTGCTGCGGCCGAGCACCATGAGAAGTTGCGTCTCTGGGATAGCACAGATCCCCACTGCTGTTGTGCCTGTAGATAGGGCGCCAAGGGACCGTGAAGAGCAGCAACAGCTTTCAGGGCTGGGCCCTTCCTTATGGTAGAAGGAGCCGGACATTTGCCTTTTTGGCAAGAGGCTCTGCTGCAGCCGAGCGCCATGAGATGTTGCGTCTCTGGGAAAGCACAGATCCCCACTGCTGTAGTGCCTGTAGATAGGGCAACAAGGGGCCATGAAGAGCAGCAACAGCTTTCAGGGCTGGGCCCTTCCTTGTGGGAGAAGGAGCCGGACGTTTGCCTTTTCGGCAAGAGGCTCTGCCGCGGCCAAGCGCCATGAGATGTTGCGTCTCTGGGAAAGCACAGATCCCCACTGCTGTTCTGCGTGTATATAGGGCGCCAAGGGTAGGTGAAGAGCAGCAACAGCTTTCAGGGCTGGGCCCTTCCTTGTTGGAGAAGGAGCCGGATGTTTGCCTTTTCGGCAAGAGGCTCTGCCGCGGCCGAGCGCCATGAGATGTTGCGTCTCTGGGAAAGCACAGATCCCCACTGCTGTTGTGCCTGTAGATAGGGCGCCAAGGTACCATGAAGAGCAGCAACAGCTTTCAGGGCTGGGCCGTATCTTTTGGGAGAAGGAGTCGGACGTTTGCCTTTTCGGCAAGAGGCTCTGCCGCGGCTGATGGCTATGGGATGTTGCGTCTCTGGGAAAGCACAGATCCCCACTGCTGTTGTGCCTGTAGATAGGGCGCCAAGGCACCATGAAGAGCAGCAACAGTTTTCAGGGCTGGGCCCTTCCTTGTTGGAGAAGGAGCCGGATGTTTGCCTTTTCGGCAAGAGGCTCTGCCGCGGCCGAGCGCCATGAGATGTTGCGTCTCTGGGAAAGCACAGATCCCCAGTGCTCTTGTGCCTGTAGATAGGGCACCACAGAACCGTGAAGAGCAGCAACAGCTTTCAGGGCTGGGCCCTTCCTTGTGGGAGAAGGAGCCGGACATTTGCCTTTTTGGCAAGAGGCTCTGCTGCAGCCGAGCTCCATGAGATGTTGCGTCTCTGGGAAAGAACAGATCCCCACTGCTGTATTGCCTGTAGATAGGGCACCAAGGGACCATGAAGAGCAGCAACAGCTTTCAGGGCTGGGCCCTTCCTTGTGGGAGAAGGAGCCGGACGTTTGCCTTTTCGGCAAGAGGCTCTGCCGTGGCCGAGCGCCATGAGATGTTGCGTCTCTGGGAAAGCACAGATCCCCACTGCTGTAGTGCCTGTAGATAGGGCACCAAGGGACCATGAAGAGCAGCAACAGCTTTCAGGTCTGGGCCCTTCCTTGCTGGGAGAAGGAGCCGGACGTTTGCCTTTTCGGCAAGAGGCTCTGCCGCGGCCGAGCGCCATGAGATGTTGCGTCTCTGGGAAAGCACAGATCCCCACTGCTGTTGTGCCTCTAGATAGGGTGCCAAGGGTCCGTGAAGAGCAGCAACAGCTTTCAGGGCTGGGCCCTTCCTTGTGGGAGAAGGAGCCGGACGTTTGCCTTTTCGGCAAGAGGCTCTGCCGCGGCCGAGCGCCATGAGATGTTGCGTCTCTGGGATAGCACAGATCCCCACTGCTGTTCTGCGTGTAGATAGGGCGCCAAGGGTAGGTGAAGAGCAGCAACAGCTTTCAGGGCTGAGCCCTTCCTTGTGGGAGAAGGAGCCGGACGTTTGACTTTTCGGCAAGAGGCTCTGCCGCGGCCGAGCGCCATGAGATGTTGCGTCTCTGGGAAAGCACAGATCCCCACTGCTGTTCTGCCTGTAGATAGGGCACCAAGGGACCATGAAGAGCAGCAACAGCTTTGAGGGCTGGGCCCTTCCTTGTGGGAGAAGGAGCCGGACGTTTGCCTTTTCGGCAAGAGGCTCTGCCACGGCCGAGCGCCATGAGATGTTGCGTCCCTGGGAAAGCACAGATCCCCAGTGCTCTTGTCCCTGTAGATAGGGCGCCAAGGGTAGGTGAAGAGCAGCAACAGCTTTCAGGGCTGGGCCCTTCCTTGTGGGAGAATGAGCCGGACATTTGCCTTTTCGGCAAGAGGCTCTGCCGCGGACGAACACCATGAGATGTTGCGTCTCTGGGAAAGCACAGATCCCCACTGCTGTTGTGCCTGTAGATAGGGCGCCAAGGCAACATGAAGAGCAGCAACAGCTTTGAGGGCTGGGCCCTTCCTTGTGGGAGAAGGAGCCGGACGTTTGCCTTTTCGGCAAGAGGCTCTGCTGCGGCCGAGCACCATGAGAAGTTGCGTCTCTGGGATAGCACAGATCCCCACTGCTGTTGTGCCTGTAGATAGGGCGCCAAGGGACCGTGAAGAGCAGCAACAGCTTTCAGGGCTGGGCCCTTCCTTATGGTAGAAGGAGCCGGACATTTGCCTTTTTGGCAAGAGGCTCTGCTGCAGCCGAGCGCCATGAGATGTTGCGTCTCTGGGAAAGCACAGATCCCCACTGCTGTAGTGCCTGTAGATAGGGCAACAAGGGGCCATGAAGAGCAGCAACAGCTTTCAGGGCTGGGCCCTTCCTTGTGGGAGAAGGAGCCGGACGTTTGCCTTTTCGGCAAGAGGCTCTGCCGCGGCCAAGCGCCATGAGATGTTGCGTCTCTGGGAAAGCACAGATCCCCACTGCTGTTCTGCGTGTATATAGGGCGCCAAGGGTAGGTGAAGAGCAGCAACAGCTTTCAGGGCTGGGCCCTTCCTTGTGGGAGAAGGAGCCGGACGTTTGCCTTTTCGGCAAGAGGCTCTGCCGCGGCCGAACGCCATGAGATGTTGCGTCTCTGGGAAAGCACAGATCCCCACTGCTCTTGTGCCTGTAGATAGGGCGCCAAGGAACCGTGAAGAGCAGCAACAGGTTTCAGGGCTGGGCCCTTCCTTGTGGGAGAAGGAGCCGGACGTTTGCCTTTTCGGCAAGAGGCTCTGCCGCGGCAAAGCGCCATGAGATGTTGCGTCTCTGGGAAAGCACAGATCCCCAGTGCTCTTGTGCCTGTAGATAGGGCACCACAGAACCGTGAAGAGCAGCAACAGCTTTCAGGGCTGGGCCCTTCCTTGTGGGAGAAGGAGCCGGACGTTTGCCTTTTCGGCAAGAGGCTCTGCCGTGGCCGAGCGCCATGAGATGTTGCATCTCTGGGAAAGCACAGATCCCCACTGCTGTTCTGCCTGTAGATAGGGCACCAAGGCACCGTGAAGATCAGCAACATTTTTCAGGGCTGGGCCCTTCCTTGTGGGAGAAGGAGCCGGACGTTTGCCTTTTCGGCAAGAGGCTCTGCCGCGGCCGAGCGCCATGAGATGTTGCGTCTCTGGGAAAGCACAGATCCCCACTGCTGTTGTGCCTGTAGATAGGGCACCAAGGAACCGTGAAGAGCAGCAACAGCTTTCAGGGCTGGGCCCTTCCTTGTGGGAGAAGGAGCCGGACGTTTGCCTTTTCGGCAAGAGGCTCTGCCGCGGCCAAGCGCCATGAGATGTTGCGTCTCTGGGAAAGCACAGATCCCCACTGCTGTTCTGCGTGTAGGTAGGGCGCCAAGGGTAGGTGAAGAGCAGCAACAGCTTTCAGGGCTGGGCCCTTCCTTGTGGGAGAAGGAGCCGGACGTTTGCCTTTTCGGCAAGAGGCTCTGCCGCCGCCGAGCGCCATGAGATGTTGGGTCTCGGGGAAAGCAGAGAACCCCACTGCTGTTGTGCCTGTAGATAGGGCACCAAGGCACCATAAAGAGCAGCAACAGCTTTCAGGGCTGGGCCCTTCCTTGTGGGAGAAGGAGCTGGACGTTTGCCTTTTAGGCAAGAGGCTCTGCTGCGGCCGAGCGCCATGAGATGTTGCGTCTCTAGGAAAGCACAGATCCCCACTGCGGTTGTGCCTGTAGATAGGGTGCCAAGGGTCCGTGAAGAGCAGCAACAGCTTTCAGGGCTGGGCCCTTCCTTGTGGGAGAAGGAGCCGGATGTTTGCCTTTTCGGCAAGAGCCTCTGCTGCGGCCGAGCGCCATGAGATGTTGCGTCTCTGGGAAAGCACAGATCCCCACTGCTGTTCTGTGTGTAGACAGGGCGCCAAGGGTAGGTGAAGAGCAGCAACAGCTTTCAGGGATGGGCCGTATCTTGTGGGAGAAGGAGCCGGACGTTTGCCTTTTCGGCAAGAGGCTCTGCCGCGGCCGAGCGCCATGAGATGTTGCGTCTCTGGGAAAGCACAGATCCCCACTGCTGTTGTGCCTGTAGATAGGGCGCCAAGGTACCATGAAGAGCAGCATCAGCTTTCAGGGCTGGGCCGTATCTTGTGGGAGAAGGAGCCGGACGTTTGCCTTTTCGGCAAGAGGCTCTGCCGCCGCCGAGCGCCATGAGATGTTGCGTCTCTGGGAAAGCACAGATCCCCACTGCTGTAGTGCCTGTAGATAGGGCAACAAGGGACCATGAAGAGCAGCAACAGCTTTCAGGGCTGGGCCCTTCCTTGTGGGAGAAGGAGCCGGACGTTTGCCTTTTCGGCAAGAGGATCTGCCGCGGCCGAGCGCCATGAGATGTTGTGTCTCTGGGAAAGCACAGATCCCCACTGCTGTTCTGCGTGTATATAGGGCGCCAAGGGTAGGTGAAGAGCAGCAACAGCTTTCAGGGCTGGGCCCTTCCTTGTGGGAGAAGGAGCCGGACGTTTGCCTTTTCGGCAAGAGGCTCTGCCGCGGCCGAGCGCCATGAGATGTTGCGTCTCTGGGAAAGCACAGATCCCCAGTGCTCTTGTGCCTGTAGATAGGGCACCACAGAACCGTGAAGAGCAGCAACAGCTTTCAGGGTTGGGCCGTATCCTGTGGGAGAAGGAGTCGGACGTTTGCCTTTTCGGCAAGAGGCTCTGCCGCGGCTGATGGCTATGGGATGTTGCGTCTCTGGGAAAGCACAGATCCCCACTGCTGTTGTGCCTGTAGATAGGGCGCCAAGGCACCATGAAGAGCAGCAACAGCTTTCAGGGCTGGGCCCTTCCTTGTTGGAGAAGGAGCCGGATGTTTGCCTTTTCGGCAAGAGGCTCTGCCGCGGCCGAGCGCCATGAGATGTTGCGTCTCTGGGAAAGCACAGATCCCCACTGCTGTTGTGCCTGTAGATAGGGCGCCAAGGTACCATGAAGAGCAGCAACAGCTTTCAGGGCTGGGCCGTATCTTTTGGGAGAAGGAGTCGGACGTTTGCCTTTTCGGCAAGAGGCTCTGCCGCGGCTGATGGCTATGGGATGTTGCGTTTCTGGGAAAGCACAGATCCCCACTGCTGTTGTGCCTGTAGATAGGGCGCCAAGGCACCATGAAGAGCAGCAACAGTTTTCAGGGCTGGGCCCTTCCTTGTTGGAGAAGGAGCCGGATGTTTGCCTTTTCTGCAAGAGGCTCTGCCGCGGACGAGCGCCATGAGATGTTGCGTCTCTGGGAAAGCACAGATCCCCAGTGCTCTTGTGCCTGTAGATAGGGCACCACAGAACTGTGAAGAGCAGCAACAGCTTTCAGGGCTGGGCCCTTCCTTGTGGGAGAAGGAGCCAGACGTTTGCCTTTTCGGCAAGAGGCTCTGCCGCCGCCGAGCGCCATGAGATGTTGCGTCTCTGGGAAAGCACAGATCCCCACTGCTGTTGTGCCTGTAGATAGGGCGCCAAGGTACCATAAAGAGCAGCAACAGCTTTCAGGGCTGGGCCGTATCTTGTGGGAGAAGGAGTCGGACGTTTGCCTTTTCGGCAAGAGGCTCTGCCGCGGCTGATGGCTATGGGATGTTGCGTCTCTGGGAAAGCACAGATCCCCACTGCTGTTGTGCCTGTAGATAGGGCGCCAAGGCACCATGAAGAGCAGCAACAGCTTTCAGGGCTGGGCCCTTCCTTGTTGGAGAAGGAGCCGGATGTTTGCCTTTTCGGCAAGAGGCTCTGCCGCGGCCGAGCGCCATGAGATGTTGTGTCTCTGGGAAAGCACAGATCCCCAGTGCTCTTGTGCCTGTAGATAGGGCACCACAGAACCGTGAAGAGCAGCAACAGCTTTCAGGGCTGGGCCCTTCCTTGTGGGAGAAGGAGCCGGACATTTGCCTTTTTGGCAAGAGGCTCTGCTGCAGCCGAGCTCCATGAGATGTTGCGTCTCTGGGAAAGCACAGATCCCCACTGCTGTAGTGCCTGTAGATAGGGCACCAAGGGACCATGAAGAGCAGCAACAGCTTTCAGGGCTGGGCCCTTCCTTGTGGGAGAAGGAGCCGGACGTTTGCCTTTTCGGCAAGAGGCTCTGCCGTGGCCGAGCGCCATGAGATGTTGCGTCTCTGGGAAAGCACAGATCCCCACTGCTGTAGTGCCTGTAGATAGGGCACCAAGGGACCATGAAGAGCAGCAACAGCTTTCAGGTCTGGGCCCTTCCTTGCTGGGAGAAGGAGCCGGACGTTTGCCTTTTCGGCAAGAGGCTCTGCCGCGGCCGAGCGCCATGAGATGTTGCGTCTCTGGGAAAGCACAGATCCCCACTGCTGTTGTGCCTCTAGATAGGGTGCCAAGGGTCCGTGAAGAGCAGCAACAGCTTTCAGGGCTGGGCCCTTCCTTGTGGGAGAAGGAGCCGGACGTTTGCCTTTTCGGCAAGAGGCTCTGCCGCGGCCGAGCGCCATGAGATGTTGCGTCTCTGGGATAGCACAGATCCCCACTGCTGTTCTGCGTGTAGATAGGGCGCCAAGGGTAGGTGAAGAGCAGCAACAGCTTTCAGGGCTGAGCCCTTCCTTGTGGGAGAAGGAGCCGGACGTTTGACTTTTCGGCAAGAGGCTCTGCCGCGGCCGAGCGCCATGAGATGTTGCGTCTCTGGGAAAGCACAGATCCCCACTGCTGTTCTGCCTGTAGATAGGGCACCAAGGGACCATGAAGAGCAGCAACAGCTTTGAGGGCTGGGCCCTTCCTTGTGGGAGAAGGAGCCGGACGTTTGCCTTTTCGGCAAGAGGCTCTGCCACGGCCGAGCGCCATGAGATGTTGCGTCCCTGGGAAAGCACAGATCCCCAGTGCTCTTGTCCCTGTAGATAGGGCGCCAAGGGTAGGTGAAGAGCAGCAACAGCTTTCAGGGCTGGGCCCTTCCTTGTGGGAGAATGAGCCGGACATTTGCCTTTTCGGCAAGAGGCTCTGCTGCGGACGAACACCATGAGATGTTGCGTCTCTGGGAAAGCACAGATCCCCACTGCTGTTGTGCCTGTAGATAGGGCGCCAAGGCAACATGAAGAGCAGCAACAGCTTTGAGGGCTGGGCCCTTCCTTGTGGGAGAAGGAGCCGGACGTTTGCCTTTTCGGCAAGAGGCTCTGCTGCGGCCGAGCACCATGAGAAGTTGCGTCTCTGGGATAGCACAGATCCCCACTGCTGTTGTGCCTGTAGATAGGGCGCCAAGGGACCGTGAAGAGCAGCAACAGCTTTCAGGGCTGGGCCCTTCCTTATGGTAGAAGGAGCCGGACATTTGCCTTTTTGGCAAGAGGCTCTGCTGCAGCCGAGCGCCATGAGATGTTGCGTCTCTGGGAAAGCACAGATCCCCACTGCTGTAGTGCCTGTAGATAGGGCAACAAGGGGCCATGAAGAGCAGCAACAGCTTTCAGGGCTGGGCCCTTCCTTGTGGGAGAAGGAGCCGGACGTTTGCCTTTTCGGCAAGAGGCTCTGCCGCGGCCAAGCGCCATGAGATGTTGCGTCTCTGGGAAAGCACAGATCCCCACTGCTGTTCTGCGTGTATATAGGGCGCCAAGGGTAGGTGAAGAGCAGCAACAGCTTTCAGGGCTGGGCCCTTCCTTGTTGGAGAAGGAGCCGGATGTTTGCCTTTTCGGCAAGAGGCTCTGCCGCGGCCGAGCGCCATGAGATGTTGCGTCTCTGGGAAAGCACAGATCCCCACTGCTGTTGTGCCTGTAGATAGGGCGCCAAGGTACCATGAAGAGCAGCAACAGCTTTCAGGGCTGGGCCGTATCTTTTGGGAGAAGGAGTCGGACGTTTGCCTTTTCGGCAAGAGGCTCTGCCGCGGCTGATGGCTATGGGATGTTGCGTCTCTGGGAAAGCACAGATCCCCACTGCTGTTGTGCCTGTAGATAGGGCGCCAAGGCACCATGAAGAGCAGCAACAGTTTTCAGGGCTGGGCCCTTCCTTGTTGGAGAAGGAGCCGGATGTTTGCCTTTTCGGCAAGAGGCTCTGCCGCGGCCGAGCGCCATGAGATGTTGCGTCTCTGGGAAAGCACAGATCCCCAGTGCTCTTGTGCCTGTAGATAGGGCACCACAGAACCGTGAAGAGCAGCAACAGCTTTCAGGGCTGGGCCCTTCCTTGTGGGAGAAGGAGCCGGACATTTGCCTTTTTGGCAAGAGGCTCTGCTGCAGCCGAGCTCCATGAGATGTTGCGTCTCTGGGAAAGCACAGATCCCCACTGCTGTAGTGCCTGTAGATAGGGCACCAAGGGACCATGAAGAGCAGCAACAGCTTTCAGGGCTGGGCCCTTCCTTGTGGGAGAAGGAGCCGGACGTTTGCCTTTTCGGCAAGAGGCTCTGCCGTGGCCGAGCGCCATGAGATGTTGCGTCTCTGGGAAAGCACAGATCCCCACTGCTGTAGTGCCTGTAGATAGGGCACCAAGGGACCATGAAGAGCAGCAACAGCTTTCAGGTCTGGGCCCTTCCTTGCTGGGAGAAGGAGCCGGACGTTTGCCTTTTCGGCAAGAGGCTCTGCCGCGGCCGAGCGCCATGAGATGTTGCGTCTCTGGGAAAGCACAGATCCCCACTGCTGTTGTGCCTCTAGATAGGGTGCCAAGGGTCCGTGAAGAGCAGCAACAGCTTTGAGGGCTGGGCCCTTCCTTGTGGGAGAAGGAGCCGGACGTTTGCCTTTTCGGCAAGAGGCTCTGCCGCGGCCGAGCGCCATGAGATGTTGCGTCTCTGGGATAGCACAGATCCCCACTGCTGTTCTGCGTGTAGATAGGGCGCCAAGGGTAGGTGAAGAGCAGCAACAGCTTTCAGGGCTGAGCCCTTCCTTGTGGGAGAAGGAGCCGGACGTTTGACTTTTCGGCAAGAGGCTCTGCCGCGGCCGAGCGCCATGAGATGTTGCGTCTCTGGGAAAGCACAGATCCCCACTGCTGTTCTGCCTGTAGATAGGGCACCAAGGGACCATGAAGAGCAGCAACAGCTTTGAGGGCTGGGCCCTTCCTTGTGGGAGAAGGAGCCGGACGTTTGCCTTTTCGGCAAGAGGCTCTGCCACGGCCGAGCGCCATGAGATGTTGCGTCCCTGGGAAAGCACAGATCCCCAGTGCTCTTGTCCCTGTAGATAGGGCGCCAAGGGTAGGTGAAGAGCAGCAACAGCTTTCAGGGCTGGGCCCTTCCTTGTGGGAGAATGAGCCGGACATTTGCCTTTTCGGCAAGAGGCTCTGCCGCGGACGAACACCATGAGATGTTGCGTCTCTGGGAAAGCACAGATCCCCACTGCTGTTGTGCCTGTAGATAGGGCGCCAAGGCAACATGAAGAGCAGCAACAGCTTTGAGGGCTGGGCCCTTCCTTGTGGGAGAAGGAGCCGGACGTTTGCCTTTTCGGCAAGAGGCTCTGCTGCGGCCGAGCACCATGAGAAGTTGCGTCTCTGGGATAGCACAGATCCCCACTGCTGTTGTGCCTGTAGATAGGGCGCCAAGGGACCGTGAAGAGCAGCAACAGCTTTCAGGGCTGGGCCCTTCCTTATGGTAGAAGGAGCCGGACATTTGCCTTTTTGGCAAGAGGCTCTGCTGCAGCCGAGCGCCATGAGATGTTGCGTCTCTGGGAAAGCACAGATCCCCACTGCTGTAGTGCCTGTAGATAGGGCAACAAGGGGCCATGAAGAGCAGCAACAGCTTTCAGGGCTGGGCCCTTCCTTGTGGGAGAAGGAGCCGGACGTTTGCCTTTTCGGCAAGAGGCTCTGCCGCGGCCAAGCGCCATGAGATGTTGCGTCTCTGGGAAAGCACAGATCCCCACTGCTGTTCTGCGTGTATATAGGGCGCCAAGGGTAGGTGAAGAGCAGCAACAGCTTTCAGGGCTGGGCCCTTCCTTGTGGGAGAAGGAGCCGGACGTTTGCCTTTTCGGCAAGAGGCTCTGCCACGGCCGAGCGCCATGAGATGTTGCGTCTCTGGGAAAGCACAGATCCCCACTGCTGTTGTGCCTGTAGATAGGGCACCAAGGAACCGTGAAGAGCAGCAACAGCTTTCAGGGCTGGGCCCTTCCTTGTGGGAGAAGGAGCCGGACGTTTGCCTTTTCGGCAAGAGGCTCTGCCGCGGCCGAGCGCCATGAGATGTTGCGTCTCTGGGAAAGCACAGATCCCCAGTGCTCTTGTGCCTGTAGATAGGGCACCACAGAACCGTGAAGAGCAGCAACAGCTTTCAGGGCTGGGCCCTTCCTTGTGGGAGAAGGAGCCAGACGTTTGCCTTTTCGGCAAGAGGCTCTGCCGCGGGCCGAGCGCCATGAGATGTTGCGTCTCTGGGAAAGCACAGATCCCCACTGCTGTTGTGCCTGTAGATAGGGCGCCAAGGTACCATGAAGAGCAGCAACAGCTTTCAGGGCTGGGCCGTATCTTGTGGGAGAAGGAGTCGGACGTTTGCCTTTTCGGCAAGAGGCTCTGCCGCGGCTGATGGCTATGGGATGTTGCGTCTCTGGGAAAGCACAGATCCCCACTGCTGTTGTGCCTGTAGATAGGGCGCCAAGGCACCATGAAGAGCAGCAACAGCTTTCAGGGCTGGGCCCTTCCTTGTTGGAGAAGGAGCCGGATGTTTGCCTTTTCGGCAAGAGGCTCTGCCGCGGCCGAGCGCCATGAGATGTTGCGTCTCTGGGAAAGCACAGATCCCCAGTGCTCTTGTGCCTGTAGATAGGGCACCACAGAACCGTGAAGAGCAGCAACAGCTTTCAGGGCTGGGCCCTTCCTTGTGGGAGAAGGAGCCGGACATTTGCCTTTTTGGCAAGAGGCTCTGCTGCAGCCGAGCTCCATGAGATGTTGCGTCTCTGGGAAAGCACAGATCCCCACTGCTGTAGTGCCTGTAGATAGGGCACCAAGGGACCATGAAGAGCAGCAACAGCTTTCAGGGCTGGGCCCTTCCTTGTGGGAGAAGGAGCCGGACGTTTGCCTTTTCGGCAAGAGGCTCTGCCGTGGCCGAGCGCCATGAGATGTTGCGTCTCTGGGAAAGCACAGATCCCCACTGCTGTAGTGCCTGTAGATAGGGCACCAAGGGACCATGAAGAGCAGCAACAGCTTTCAGGTCTGGGCCCTTCCTTGCTGGGAGAAGGAGCCGGACGTTTGCCTTTTCGGCAAGAGGCTCTGCCGCGGCCGAGCGCCATGAGATGTTGCGTCTCTGGGAAAGCACAGATCCCCACTGCTGTTGTGCCTCTAGATAGGGTGCCAAGGGTCCGTGAAGAGCAGCAACAGCTTTCAGGGCTGGGCCCTTCCTTGTGGGAGAAGGAGCCGGACGTTTGCCTTTTCGGCAAGAGGCTCTGCCGCGGCCGAGCGCCATGAGATGTTGTGTCTCTGGGAAAGCACAGATCCCCACTGCTGTTCTGCGTGTAGATAGGGCGCCAAGGGTAGGTGAAGAGCAGCAACAGCTTTCAGGGCTGAGCCCTTCCTTGTGGGAGAAGGAGCCGGACGTTTGACTTTTCGGCAAGAGTCTCTGCCGCGGCCGAGCGCCATGAGATGTTGCGTCTCTGGGAAAGCACAGATCCCCACTGCTGTTCTGCCTGTAGATAGGGCACCAAGGGACCATGAAGAGCAGCAACAGCTTTGAGGGCTGGGCCCTTCCTTGTGGGAGAAGGAGCCGGACGTTTGCCTTTTCGGCAAGAGGCTCTGCCACGGCCGAGCGCCATGAGATGTTGCGTCCTGGGAAAGCACAGATCCCCAGTGCTCTTGTCCCTGTAGATAGGGCGCCAAGGGTAGGTGAAGAGCAGCAACAGCTTTCAGGGCTGGGCCCTTCCTTGTGGGAGAATGAGCCGGACATTTGCCTTTTCGGCAAGAGGCTCTGCCGCGGACGAACACCATGAGATGTTGCGTCTCTGGGAAAGCACAGATCCCCACTGCTGTTGTGCCTGTAGATAGGGCGCCAAGGCAACATGAAGAGCAGCAACAGCTTTGAGGGCTGGGCCCTTCCTTGTGGGAGAAGGAGCCGGACGTTTGCCTTTTCGGCAAGAGGCTCTGCTGCGGCCGAGCACCATGAGAAGTTGCGTCTCTGGGATAGCACAGATCCCCACTGCTGTTGTGCCTGTAGATAGGGCGCCAAGGGACCGTGAAGAGCAGCAACAGCTTTCAGGGCTGGGCCCTTCCTTATGGTAGAAGGAGCCGGACATTTGCCTTTTTGGCAAGAGGCTCTGCTGCAGCCGAGCGCCATGAGATGTTGCGTCTCTGGGAAAGCACAGATCCCCACTGCTGTAGTGCCTGTAGATAGGGCAACAAGGGGCCATGAAGAGCAGCAACAGCTTTCAGGGCTGGGCCCTTCCTTGTGGGAGAAGGAGCCGGACGTTTGCCTTTTCGGCAAGAGGCTCTGCCGCGGCCAAGCGCCATGAGATGTTGCGTCTCTGGGAAAGCACAGATCCCCACTGCTGTTCTGCGTGTATATAGGGCGCCAAGGGTAGGTGAAGAGCAGCAACAGCTTTCAGGGCTGGGCCCTTCCTTGTGGGAGAAGGAGCCGGACGTTTGCCTTTTCGGCAAGAGGCTCTGCCGCGGCCGAGCGCCATGAGATGTTGCGTCTCTGTGAAAGCACAGATCCCCACTGCTGTAGTGCCTGTAGATAGGGCACCAAGGGACCATGAAGAGCAGCAACAGCTTTCAGATCTGGGCCCTTCCTTGCTGGGAGAAGGAGCCGGACGTTTGCCTTTTCGGCAAGAGGCTCTGCCGCGGCCGAGCGCCATGAGATGTTGCGTCTCTGGGAAAGCACAGATCCCCACTGCTGTGGTGCCTCTAGATAGGGTGCCAAGGGTCCGTGAAGAGCAGCAACAGCTTTCAGGGCTGGGCCCTTCCTTGTGGGAGAAGGAGCCGGACGTTTGCCTTTTCGGCAAGAGGCTCTGCCGTGGCCGAGCGCCATGAGATGTTGCGTCTCTGGGAAAGCACAGATCCCCACTGCTGTAGTGCCTGTAGATAGGGCACCAAGGGACCATGAAGAGCAGCAACAGCTTTCAGGTCTGGGCCCTTCCTTGCTGGGAGAAGGAGCCGGACGTTTGCCTTTTCGGCAAGAGGCTCTGCCGCGGCCGAGCGCCATGAGATGTTGCGTCTCTGGGAAAGCACAGATCCCCACTGCTGTTGTGCCTCTAGATAGGGTGCCAAGGGTCCGTGAAGAGCAGCAACAGCTTTCAGGGCTGGGCCCTTCCTTGTGGGAGAAGGAGCCGGACGTTTGCCTTTTCGGCAAGAGGCTCTGCCGCGGCCGAGCGCCATGAGATGTTGTGTCTCTGGGAAAGCACAGATCCCCACTGCTGTTCTGCGTGTAGATAGGGCGCCAAGGGTAGGTGAAGAGCAGCAACAGCTTTCAGGGCTGAGCCCTTCCTTGTGGGAGAAGGAGCCGGACGTTTGACTTTTCGGCAAGAGGCTCTGCCGCGGCCGAGCGCCATGAGATGTTGCGTCTCTGGGAAAGCACAGATCCCCACTGCTGTTCTGCCTGTAGATAGGGCACCAAGGGACCATGAAGAGCAGCAACAGCTTTGAGGGCTGGGCCCTTCCTTGTGGGAGAAGGAGCCGGACGTTTGCCTTTTCGGCAAGAGGCTCTGCCACGGCCGAGCGCCATGAGATGTTGCGTCTCTGGGAAAGCACAGATCCCCAGTGCTCTTGTCCCTGTAGATAGGGCGCCAAGGGTAGGTGAAGAGCAGCAACAGCTTTCAGGGCTGGGCCCTTCCTTGTGGGAGAATGAGCCGGACATTTGCCTTTTCGGCAAGAGGCTCTGCCGCGGCCGAGCGCCATGAGATGTTGCGTCTCTGGGAAAGCACAGATCCCCACTGCTGTTGTGCCTGTAGATAGGGCGCCAAGGCACCATGAAGAGCAGCAACAGCTTTGAGGGCTGGGCCCTTCCTTGTGGGAGAAGGAGCCGGACGTTTGCCTTTTCGGCAAGAGGCTCTGCTGCGGCCGAGCACCATGAGAAGTTGCGTCTCTGGGATAGCACAGATCCCCACTGCTGTTGTGCCTGTAGATAGGGCGCCAAGGGACCGTGAAGAGCAGCAACAGCTTTCAGGGCTGGGCCCTTCCTTATGGTAGAAGGAGCCGGACATTTGCCTTTTTGGCAAGAGGCTCTGCTGCAGCCGAGCGCCATGAGATGTTGCGTCTCTGGGAAAGCACAGATCCCCACTGCTGTAGTGCCTGTAGATAGGGCAACAAGGGGCCATGAAGAGCAGCAACAGCTTTCAGGGCTGGGCCCTTCCTTGTGGGAGAAGGAGCCGGACGTTTGCCTTTTCGGCAAGAGGCTCTGCCGCGGCCAAGCGCCATGAGATGTTGCGTCTCTGGGAAAGCACAGATCCCCACTGCTGTTCTGCGTGTATATAGGGCGCCAAGGGTAGGTGAAGAGCAGCAACAGCTTTCAGGGCTGGGCCCTTCCTTGTGGGAGAAGGAGCCGGACGTTTGCCTTTTCGGCAAGAGGCTCTGCCGTGGCCGAGCGCCATGAGATGTTGCGTCTCTGGGAAAGCACAGATCCCCACTGCTGTAGTGCCTGTAGATAGGGCACCAAGGGACCATGAAGAGCAGCAACAGCTTTCAGGTCTGGGCCCTTCCTTGCTGGGAGAAGGAGCCGGACGTTTGCCTTTTCGGCAAGAGGCTCTGCCGCGGCCGAGCGCCATGAGATGTTGCGTCTCTGGGAAAGCACAGATCCCCACTGCTGTTGTGCCTCTAGATAGGGTGCCAAGGGTCCGTGAAGAGCAGCAACAGCTTTCAGGGCTGGGCCCTTCCTTGTGGGAGAAGGAGCCGGACGTTTGCCTTTTCGGCAAGAGCCTCTGCCGCGGCCGAGCGCCATGAGATGTTGCGTCTCTGGGAAAGCACAGATCCCCACTGCTGTTCTGCGTGTAGATAGGGCGCCAAGGGTAGGTGAAGAGCAGCAACAGCTTTCAGGGCTGAGCCCTTCCTTGTGGGAGAAGGAGCCGGACGTTTGCCTTTTCGGCAAGAGGCTCTGCCGCGGCCGAGCGCCATGAGATGTTGCGTCTCTGGGAAAGCACAGATCCCCACTGCTGTTCTGCCTGTAGATAGGGCACCAAGGGACCATGAAGAGCAGCAACAGCTTTGAGGGCTGGGCCCTTCCTTGTGGGAGAAGGAGCCGGACGTTTGCCTTTTCGGCAAGAGGCTCTGCCACGGCCGAGCGCCATGAGATGTTGCGTCTCTGGGAAAGCACAGATCCCCAGTGCTCTTGTCCCTGTAGATAGGGCGCCAAGGCACCATGAAGAGCAGCAACAGGTTTCAGGGCTGGGCCCTTCCTTGTGGGAGAAGGAGCCGGACGTTTGCCTTTTCGGCAAGAGGCTCTGCCGCGGCCGAGCGCCAAGAGATATTGCGTCTCTGGGAAAGCACAGATCCCCAGTGCTCTTGTCCCTGTAGATAGGGCACCACAGAACCGTGAAGAGCAGCAACAGCTTTCAGGGCTGGGCCCTTCCTTGTGGGAGAAGGAGCCGGACATTTGCCTTTTTGGCAAGAGGCTCTGCTGCAGCCGAGCTCCATGAGATGTTGCGTCTCTGGGAAAGCACAGATCCCCACTGCTGTAGTGCCTGTAGATAGGGCACCAAGGGACCATGAAGAGCAGCAACAGCTTTCAGGGCTGGGCCCTTCCTTGTGGGAGAAGGAGCCGGACGTTTGCCTTTTCGGCAAGAGGCTCTGCCGTGGCCGAGCGCCATGAGATGTTGCGTCTCTGGGAAAGCACAGATCCCCACTGCTGTAGTGCCTGTAGATAGGGCACCAAGGGACCATGAAGAGCAGCAACAGCTTTCAGGTCTGGGCCCTTCCTTGCTGGGAGAAGGAGCCGGACGTTTGCCTTTTCGGCAAGAGGCTCTGCCGCGGCCGAGCGCCATGAGATGTTGCGTCTCTGGGAAAGCACAGATCCCCACTGCTGTTGTGCCTCTAGATAGGGTGCCAAGGGTCCGTGAAGAGCAGCAACAGCTTTCAGGGCTGGGCCCTTCCTTGTGGGAGAAGGAGCCGGACGTTTGCCTTTTCGGCAAGAGCCTCTGCCGCGGCCGAGCGCCATGAGATGTTGCGTCTCTGGGAAAGCACAGATCCCCACTGCTGTTCTGCGTGTAGATAGGGCGCCAAGGGTAGGTGAAGAGCAGCAACAGCTTTCAGGGCTGAGCCCTTCCTTGTGGGAGAAGGAGCCGGACGTTTGACTTTTCGGCAAGAGGCTCTGCCGCGGCCGAGCGCCATGAGATGTTGCGTCTCTGGGAAAGCACAGATCCCCACTGCTGTTCTGCCTGTAGATAGGGCACCAAGGGACCATGAAGAGCAGCAACAGCTGTCAGGGCTGGGCCCTTCCTTGTGGGAGAAGGAGCCGGACGTTTGCCTTTTCGGCAAGAGGCTCTGCCACGGCCGAGCGCCATGAGATGTTGCGTCTCTGGGAAAGCACAGATCCCCAGTGCTCTTGTCCCTGTAGATAGGGCGCCAAGGGTAGGTGAAGAGCAGCAACAGCTTTCAGGGCTGGGCCCTTCCTTGTGGGAGAATGAGCCGGACATTTGCCTTTTCGGCAAGAGGCTCTGCCGCGGACGAACACCATGAGATGTTGCGTCTCTGGGAAAGCACAGATCCCCACTGCTGTTGTGCCTGTAGATAGGGCGCCAAGGCACCATGAAGAGCAGCAACAGCTTTGAGGGCTGGGCCCTTCCTTGTGGGAGAAGGAGCCGGACGTTTGCCTTTTCGGCAAGAGGCTCTGCTGCGGCCGAGCACCATGAGAAGTTGCGTCTCTGGGATAGCACAGATCCCCACTGCTGTTGTGCCAGTAGATAGGGCGCCAAGGCACCGTGAAGAGCAGCAACAGCTTTCAGGGCTGGGCCCTTCCTTATGGTAGAAGGAGCCGGACATTTGCCTTTTTGGCAAGAGGCTCTGCTGCAGCCGAGCGCCATGAGATGTTGCGTCTCTGGGAAAGCACAGATCCCCACTGCTGTTCTGCGTGTAGATAGGGCGCCAAGGGTAGGTGAAGAGCAGCAACAGCTTTCAGGGCTGGGCCCTTCCTTGTGGGAGAAGGAGCCGGACGTTTGCCTTTTCGGCAAGAGGCTCTGCCGCGGCCGAGCGCCATGAGATATTGCGTCTCTGGGAAAGCACAGATCCCCACTGCTGTTGTGCCTGTAGATAGGGCACCAAGGAACCGTGAAGAGCAGCAACAGCTTTCAGGGCTGGGCCCTTCCTTGTGGGAGAAGGAGCCGGACGTTTGCCTTTTCGGCAAGAGGCTCTGCCGCGGCCGAGCGCCATGAGATGTTGCGTCTCTGGGAAAGCACATATCCCCACTGCTGTTCTGCGTGTAGATAGAGCACCAAGGGTAGGTGAAGAGCAGCAACAGGTTTCAGGGCTGGGCCCTTCCTTGTGGGAGAAGGAGCCGGACGTTTGCCTTTTCGGCAAGAGGCTCTGCCGCGGCCGAGCGCCATGAGATGTTGCATCTCTGGGAAAGCACAGATCCCCACTGCTGTTGTGCCTGTAGATAGGGTGCCATGGGTCCGTGAAGAGCAGCAACAGCTTTCAGGGCTGGGCCCTTCCTTGTGGGAGAAGGAGCCGGACGTTTACCTTTTCGGCAAGAGGCTCTGCCGCGGCCGAGCGCCATGAGATGTTGCGTCTCTGGGAAAGCACAGATCCCCACTGCTGTTGTACTTGTAGATAGGGCGCCAAGGCACCATGAAGAGCAGCAACAGGTTTCAGGGCTGGGCCCTTCCTTGTGGGAGAAGGAGCCGGACGTTTGCCTTTTCGGCAAGAGGCTCTGCCGCGGCCGAGCGCCAAGAGATATTGCGTCTCTGGGAAAGCACAGATCCCCAGTGCTCTTGTCCCTGTAGATAGGGCACCACAGAACCGTGAAGAGCAGCAACAGCTTTCAGGGCTGGGCCCTTCCTTGTGGGAGAAGGAGCCGGACATTTGCCTTTTTGGCAAGAGGCTCTGCTGCAGCCGAGCTCCATGAGATGTTGCGTCTCTGGGAAAGCACAGATCCCCACTGCTGTAGTGCCTGTAGATAGGGCACCAAGGGACCATGAAGAGCAGCAACAGCTTTCAGGGCTGGGCCCTTCCTTGTGGGAGAAGGAGCCGGACGTTTGCCTTTTCGGCAAGAGGCTCTGCCGTGGCCGAGCGCCATGAGATGTTGCGTCTCTGGGAAAGCACAGATCCCCACTGCTGTAGTGCCTGTAGATAGGGCACCAAGGGACCATGAAGAGCAGCAACAGCTTTCAGGTCTGGGCCCTTCCTTGCTGGGAGAAGGAGCCGGACGTTTGCCTTTTCGGCAAGAGGCTCTGCCGCGGCCGAGCGCCATGAGATGTTGCGTCTCTGGGAAAGCACAGATCCCCACTGCTGTTCTGCGTGTAGATAGGGCGCCAAGGGTAGGTGAAGAGCAGCAACAGCTTTCAGGGCTGAGCCCTTCCTTGTGGGAGAAGGAGCCGGACGTTTGACTTTTCGGCAAGAGGCTCTGCCGCGGCCGAGCGCCATGAGATGTTGCGTCTCTGGGAAAGCACAGATCCCCACTGCTGTTCTGCCTGTAGATAGGGCACCAAGGGACCATGAAGAGCAGCAACAGCTTTGAGGGCTGGGCCCTTCCTTGTGGGAGAAGGAGCCGGACGTTTGCCTTTTCGGCAAGAGGCTCTGCCACGGCCGAGCGCCATGAGATGTTGCGTCTCTGGGAAAGCACAGATCCCCAGTGCTCTTGTCCCTGTAGATAGGGCGCCAAGGGTAGGTGAAGAGCAGCAACAGCTTTCAGGGCTGGGCCCTTCCTTGTGGGAGAATGAGCCGGACATTTGCCTTTTCGGCAAGAGGCTCTGCCGCGGACGAACACCATGAGATGTTGCGTCTCTGGGAAAGCACAGATCCCCACTGCTGTTGTGCCTGTAGATAGGGCGCCAAGGCACCGTGAAGAGCAGCAACAGCTTTGAGGGCTGGGCCCTTCCTTGTGGGAGAAGGAGCCGGACGTTTGCCTTTTCGGCAAGAGGCTCTGCTGCAGCCGAGCGCCATGAGATGTTGCGTCTCTGGGAAAGCACAGATCCCCACTGCTGTTCTGCGTGTAGATAGGGCGCCAAGGGTAGGTGAAGAGCAGCAACAGCTTTCAGGGCTGGGCCCTTCCTTGTGGGAGAAGGAGCCGGACGTTTGCCTTTTCGGCAAGAGGCTCTGCCGCGGCCGAGCGCCATGAGATGTTGCGTCTCTGGGAAAGCACAGATCCCCACTGCTGTTGTGCCTGTAGATAGGGCACCAAGGAACCGTGAAGAGCAGCAACAGCTTTCAGGGCTGGGCCCTTCCTTGTGGGAGAAGGAGCCGGACGTTTGCCTTTTCGGCAAGAGGCTCTGCCGCGGCCGAGCGCCATGAGATGTTGCGTCTCTGGGAAAGCACATATCCCCACTGCTGTTCTGCGTGTAGATAGAGCACCAAGGGTAGGTGAAGAGCAGCAACAGGTTTCAGGGCTGGGCCCTTCCTTGTGGGAGAAGGAGCCGGACGTTTGCCTTTTCGGCAAGAGGCTCTGCCGCGGCCGAGCGCCATGAGATGTTGCGTCTCTGGGAAAGCACAGATCCCCACTGCTGTTGTGCCTGTAGATAGGGTGCCAAGGGTCCGTGAAGAGCAGCAACAGCTTTCAGGGCTGGGCCCTTCCTTGTGGGAGAAGGAGCCGGACGTTTACCTTTTCGGCAAGAGGCTCTGCCGCGGCCGAGCGCCATGAGATGTTGCGTCTCTGGGAAAGCACAGATCCCCACTGCTGTTGTACTTGTAGATAGGGCGCCAAGGCACCATGAAGAGCAGCAACAGGTTTCAGGGCTGGGCCCTTCCTTGTGGGAGAAGGAGCCGGACGTTTGCCTTTTCGGCAAGAGGCTCTGCCGCGGCCGAGCGCCAAGAGATATTGCGTCTCTGGGAAAGCACAGATCCCCAGTGCTCTTGTCCCTGTAGATAGGGCACCACAGAACCGTGAAGAGCAGCAACAGCTTTCAGGGCTGGGCCCTTCCTTGTGGGAGAAGGAGCCGGACATTTGCCTTTTTGGCAAGAGGCTCTGCTGCAGCCGAGCTCCATGAGATGTTGCGTCTCTGGGAAAGCACAGATCCCCACTGCTGTAGTGCCTGTAGATAGGGCACCAAGGGACCATGAAGAGCAGCAACAGCTTTCAGGGCTGGGCCCTTCCTTGTGGGAGAAGGAGCCGGACGTTTGCCTTTTCGGCAAGAGGCTCTGCCGTGGCCGAGCGCCATGAGATGTTGCGTCTCTGGGAAAGCACAGATCCCCACTGCTGTAGTGCCTGTAGATAGGGCACCAAGGGACCATGAAGAGCAGCAACAGCTTTCAGGTCTGGGCCCTTCCTTGCTGGGAGAAGGAGCCGGACGTTTGCCTTTTCGGCAAGAGGCTCTGCCGCGGCCGAGCGCCATGAGATGTTGCGTCTCTGGGAAAGCACAGATCCCCACTGCTGTTCTGCGTGTAGATAGGGCGCCAAGGGTAGGTGAAGAGCAGCAACAGCTTTCAGGGCTGAGCCCTTCCTTGTGGGAGAAGGAGCCGGACGTTTGACTTTTCGGCAAGAGGCTCTGCCGCGGCCGAGCGCCATGAGATGTTGCGTCTCTGGGAAAGCACAGATCCCCACTGCTGTTCTGCCTGTAGATAGGGCACCAAGGGACCATGAAGAGCAGCAACAGCTTTGAGGGCTGGGCCCTTCCTTGTGGGAGAAGGAGCCGGACGTTTGCCTTTTCGGCAAGAGGCTCTGCCACGGCCGAGCGCCATGAGATGTTGCGTCTCTGGGAAAGCACAGATCCCCAGTGCTCTTGTCCCTGTAGATAGGGCGCCAAGGGTAGGTGAAGAGCAGCAACAGCTTTCAGGGCTGGGCCCTTCCTTGTGGGAGAATGAGCCGGACATTTGCCTTTTCGGCAAGAGGCTCTGCCGCGGACGAACACAATGAGATGTTGCGTCTCTGGGAAAGCACAGATCCCCACTGCTGTTGTGCCTGTAGATAGGGCGCCAAGGCACCGTGAAGAGCAGCAACAGCTTTGAGGGCTGGGCCCTTCCTTGTGGGAGAAGGAGCCGGACGTTTGCCTTTTCGGCAAGAGGCTCTGCTGCGGCCGAGCACCATGAGAAGTTGCGTCTCTGGGATAGCACAGATCCCCACTGCTGTTGTGCCTGTAGATAGGGCGCCAAGGCACCGTGAAGAGCAGCAACAGCTTTCAGGGCTGGGCCCTTCCTTATGGTAGAAGGAGCCGGACATTTGCCTTTTTGGCAAGAGGCTCTGCTGCAGCCGAGCGCCATGAGATGTTGCGTCTCTGGGAAAGCACAGATCCCCACTGCTGTTCTGCGTGTAGATAGGGCGCCAAGGGTAGGTGAAGAGCAGCAACAGCTTTCAGGGCTGGGCCCTTCCTTGTGGGAGAAGAAGCCGGACGTTTGCCTTTTCGGCAAGAGGCTCTGCCGCGGCCGAGCGCCATGAGATGTTGCGTCTCTGGGAAAGCACAGATCCCCACTGCTGTTGTGCCTGTAGATAGGGCACCAAGGAACCGTGAAGAGCAGCAACAGCTTTCAGGGCTGGGCCCTTCCTTGTGGGAGAAGGAGCCGGACGTTTGCCTTTTCGGCAAGAGGCTCTGCCGCGGCCGAGCGCCATGAGATGTTGCGTCTCTGGGAAAGCACATATCCCCACTGCTGTTCTGCGTGTAGATAGAGCACCAAGGGTAGGTGAAGAGCAGCAACAGGTTTCAGGGCTGGGCCCTTCCTTGTGGGAGAAGGAGCCGGACGTTTGCCTTTTCGGCAAGAGGCTCTGCCGCGGCCGAGCGCCATGAGATGTTGCGTCTCTGGGAAAGCACAGATCCCCACTGCTGTTGTGCCTGTAGATAGGGTGCCAAGGGTCCGTGAAGAGCAGCAACAGCTTTCAGGGCTGGGCCCTTCCTTGTGGGAGAAGGAGCCGGACGTTTGCCTTTTCGGCAAGAGGCTCTGCCGCGGCCGAGCGCCATGAGATGTTGCGTCTCTGGGAAAGCACAGATCCCCACTGCTGTTGTACTTGTAGATAGGGCGCCAAGGCACCATGAAGAGCAGCAACAGGTTTCAGGGCTGGGCCCTTCCTTGTGGGAGAAGGAGCCGGACGTTTGCCTTTTCGGCAAGAGGCTCTGCCGCGGCCGAGCGCCAAGAGATATTGCGTCTCTGGGAAAGCACAGATCCCCAGTGCTCTTGTCCCTGTAGATAGGGCACCACAGAACCGTGAAGAGCAGCAACAGCTTTCAGGGCTGGGCCCTTCCTTGTGGGAGAAGGAGCCGGACATTTGCCTTTTTGGCAAGAGGCTCTGCTGCAGCCGAGCTCCATGAGATGTTGCGTCTCTGGGAAAGCACAGATCCCCACTGCTGTAGTGCCTGTAGATAGGGCACCAAGGGACCATGAAGAGCAGCAACAGCTTTCAGGGCTGGGCCCTTCCTTGTGGGAGAAGGAGCCGGACGTTTGCCTTTTCGGCAAGAGGCTCTGCCGTGGCCGAGCGCCATGAGATGTTGCGTCTCTGGGAAAGCACAGATCCCCACTGCTGTAGTGCCTGTAGATAGGGCACCAAGGGACCATGAAGAGCAGCAACAGCTTTCAGGTCTGGGCCCTTCCTTGCTGGGAGAAGGAGCCGGACGTTTGCCTTTTCGGCAAGAGGCTCTGCCGCGGCCGAGCGCCATGAGATGTTGCGTCTCTGGGAAAGCACAGATCCCCACTGCTGTTGTGCCTCTAGATAGGGTGCCAAGGGTCCGTGAAGAGCAGCAACAGCTTTCAGGGCTGGGCCCTTCCTTGTGGGAGAAGGAGCCGGACGTTTGCCTTTTCGGCAAGAGCCTCTGCCGCGGCCGAGCGCCATGAGATGTTGCGTCTCTGGGAAAGCACAGATCCCCACTGCTGTTCTGCGTGTAGATAGGGCGCCAAGGGTAGGTGAAGAGCAGCAACAGCTTTCAGGGCTGAGCCCTTCCTTGTGGGAGAAGGAGCCGGACGTTTGACTTTTCGGCAAGAGGCTCTGCCGCGGCCGAGCGCCATGAGATGTTGCGTCTCTGGGAAAGCACAGATCCCCACTGCTGTTCTGCCTGTAGATAGGGCACCAAGGGACCATGAAGAGCAGCAACAGCTTTGAGGGCTGGGCCCTTCCTTGTGGGAGAAGGAGCCGGACGTTTGCCTTTTCGGCAAGAGGCTCTGCCACGGCCGAGCGCCATGAGATGTTGCGTCTCTGGGAAAGCACAGATCCCCAGTGCTCTTGTCCCTGTAGATAGGGCGCCAAGGGTAGGTGAAGAGCAGCAACAGCTTTCAGGGCTGGGCCCTTCCTTGTGGGAGAATGAGCCGGACATTTGCCTTTTCGGCAAGAGGCTCTGCCGCGGACGAACACCATGAGATGTTGCGTCTCTGGGAAAGCACAGATCCCCACTGCTGTTGTGCCTGTAGATAGGGCGCCAAGGCACCATGAAGAGCAGCAACAGCTTTGAGGGCTGGGCCCTTCCTTGTGGGAGAAGGAGCCGGACGTTTGCCTTTTCGGCAAGAGGCTCTGCTGCGGCCGAGCACCATGAGAAGTTGCGTCTCTGGGATAGCACAGATCCCCACTGCTGTTGTGCCTGTAGATAGGGCGCCAAGGCACCGTGAAGAGCAGCAACAGCTTTCAGGGCTGGGCCCTTCCTTATGGTAGAAGGAGCCGGACATTTGCCTTTTTGGCAAGAGGCTCTGCTGCAGCCGAGCGCCATGAGATGTTGCGTCTCTGGGAAAGCACAGATCCCCACTGCTGTTGTGCCTGTAGATAGGGCACCAAGGAACCGTGAAGAGCAGCAACAGCTTTCAGGGCTGGGCCCTTCCTTGTGGGAGAAGGAGCCGGACGTTTGCCTTTTCGGCAAGAGGCTCTGCCGCGGCCGAGCGCCATGAGATGTTGCGTCTCTGGGAAAGCACATATCCCCACTGCTGTTCTGCGTGTAGATAGAGCACCAAGGGTAGGTGAAGAGCAGCAACAGGTTTCAGGGCTGGGCCCTTCCTTGTGGGAGAAGGAGCCGGACGTTTGCCTTTTCGGCAAGAGGCTCTGCCGCGGCCGAGCGCCATGAGATGTTGCATCTCTGGGAAAGCACAGATCCCCACTGCTGTTGTGCCTGTAGATAGGGTGCCAAGGGTCCGTGAAGAGCAGCAACAGCTTTCAGGGCTGGGCCCTTCCTTGTGGGAGAAGGAGCCGGACGTTTACCTTTTCGGCAAGAGGCTCTGCCGCGGCCGAGCGCCATGAGATGTTGCGTCTCTGGGAAAGCACAGATCCCCACTGCTGTTGTACTTGTAGATAGGGCGCCAAGGCACCATGAAGAGCAGCAACAGGTTTCAGGGCTGGGCCCTTCCTTGTGGGAGAAGGAGCCGGACGTTTGCCTTTTCGGCAAGAGGCTCTGCCGCGGCCGAGCGCCAAGAGATATTGCGTCTCTGGGAAAGCACAGATCCCCAGTGCTCTTGTCCCTGTAGATAGGGCGCCAAGGGTAGGTGAAGAGCAGCAACAGCTTTCAGGGCTGGGCCCTTCCTTGTGGGAGAAGGAGCCGGACGTTTGCCTTTTCGGCAAGAGGCTCTGCCGCGGCCGAGCGCCATGAGATGTTGCGTCTCTGGGAAAGCACAGATCCCCACTGCTCTTGTGCCTGTAGATAGGGCGCCAAGGAACCGTGAAGAGCAGCAACAGGTTTCAGGGCTGGGCCCTTCCTTGTGGGAGAAGGAGCCGGACGTTTGCCTTTTCGGCAAGAGGCTCTGCCGCGGCAAAGCGCCATGAGATGTTGCGTCTCTGGGAAAGCACAGATCCCCAGTGCTCTTGTGCCTTTAGATAGGGCACCACAGAACCGTGAAGAGCAGCAACAGCTTTCAGGGCTGGGCCCTTCCCTGTGGGATAAGGAGCCGGACGTTTGCCTTTTCGGCAAGAGGCTCTGCCGCGGCCGAGCGCCATGAGATGTTGCGTCTCTGGGAAAGCACAGATCCCCACTGCTGTTGTGCCTGTAGATAGGGCGCCAAGGCACCATGAAGAGCAGCAACAGCTTTCAGGGCTGGGCCCTTCCTTGTGGGAGAAGGAGCCGGACGTTTGCCTTTTCGGCAAGAGGCTCTGCTGCGGCCGAGCACCATAGGAAGTTGCGTCTCTGGGAAAGCACAGATCCCCACTGCTGTTGTGCCTGTAGATAGGGCGACAAGGGTAGGTGAAGAGCAGCAACAGCTTTCAGGGCTGGGCCCTTCCTTGTGGGAGAAGGAGCCGGACATTTGCCTTTTTGGCAAGAGGCTCTGCTGCAGCCGAGCTCCATGAGATGTTGCGTCTCTGGGAAAGCACAGATCCCCACTGCTGTAGTGCCTGTAGATAGGGAACCAAGGGACCATGAAGAGCAGCAACAGCTTTCAGGGCTGGACCCTTCCTTGTGGGAGAAGGAGCCGGACGTTTGCCTTTTCGGCAAGAGGCTCTGCCGTGGCCGAGCGCCATGAGATGTTGCATCTCTGGGAAAGCACAGATCCCCACTGCTGTTCTGCCTGTAGATAGGGCACCAAGGCACCGTGAAGATCAGCAACAGCTTTCAGGACTGGGCCCTTCCTTGTGGGAGAAGGAGCCGGACGTTTGCCTTTTCGGCAAGAGGCTCTGCCGCGGCCGAGCGCCATGAGATGTTGCGTCTCTGGGAAAGCACAGATCCCCACTGCTGTTGTGCCTGTAGGTAGGGCACCAAGGGTAGGTGAAGAGCCGCAACAGCTTTCAGGGCTGGGCCCTTCCTTGTGGGAGAAGGAGCTGGACGTTTGCCTTTTAGGCAAGAGGCTCTGCTGCGGCCGAGCGCCATGAGATGTTGCGTCTCTGGGAAAGCACAGATCCCCACTGCGGTTGTGCCTGTAGATAGGGTGCCAAGGGTCCGTGAAGAGCAGCAACAGCTTTCAGGGCTGGGCCCTTCCTTGTGGGAGAAGGAGCCGTACGTTTGCGTTTTCGGCAAGAGCCTCTGCTGCGGCCGAGCGCCATGAGATGTTGCGTCTCTGGGAAAGCACAGATCCCCACTGCTATTCTGTGTGTAGACAGGGCGCCAAGGGTAGGTGAAGAGCAGCAACAGCTTTCAGGGCTGGGCCGTACCTTGTGGGAGAAGGAGCCGGACGTTTGCCTTTTCGGCAAGAGGCTCTGCCGCGGCCGAGCGCCATGAGATGTTGCGTCTCTGGGAAAGCACAGATCCCCACTGCTGTTGTGCCTGTAGATAGGGCGCCAAGGTACCATGAAGAGCAGCATCAGCTTTCAGGACTGGGCCCTTCCTTGTGGGAGAAGGAGCCGTACGTTTGCCTTTTCGGCAAGAGGCTCTGCCGCGGCCGAGCGCCATGAGATGTTGCGTCTATGGGAAAGCACAGATCCCCACTGCTGTTCTGCGTGTAGATAGAGCGCCAAGAGTAGGTGAAGAGCAGCATCAGCTTTCAGGGCTGGGCCCTTCCTTGTGGGAGAAGGAGCCGGACATTTGCCTTTTCGGCAAGAGGCTATGCTGCGGCCAAGCGCGATGAGATGTTGCGTCTCTGGGAAAGCACAGATCCCCACTGCTGTTCTGCGTGTAGATAGGGCGCCAAGGGTAGGTGAAGAGCAGCAACAGCTTTCAGGGCTGAGCCCTTCCTTGTGGGAGAAGGAGCCGGACGTTTGCCTTTTTGGCAAGAGGCTCTGCCGCAGCCGAGCGCCATGAGATGTTGCGTCTCTGGGAAAGCACAGATCCCCACTGCTGTTGTACCTGTAGATAGGGCGCCAAGGCACCGTGAAGAGCATCAACAGCTTTCAGGACTGGGCCCTTCCTTGTGGGAGAAGGAGCCGGACGTTTGACTTTTCGGCAAGAGGCTCTGCCGCGGCCGAGCGCCATGAGATGTTGCGTCTCTGGGAAAGCACAGATCCCCACTGCTGTTGTGCCTGTAGATATGGCACCAAGGCACCGTGAAGAGCAGCAACAGCTTTCAGGGCTGGGCCCTTCCTTGTGGGAGAAGGAGCCGGACGTTTGCCTTTTCGGCAAGAGGCTCTGCTGCGGCCGAGCACCATGAGAAGTTGCGTCTCTGGGAAAGCACAGATCCCCACTGCTGTTGTGCCTGTAGATAGGGCGCCAAGGGTAGGTGAAGAGCAGCAACAGCTTTGAGGGCTGCGCCCTTCCTTGTGGGAGAAGGAGCCGGACATTTGCCTTTTCGGCAAGAGGCTCTGCTGCAGCCGAGCTCCATGAGATGTTGCGTCTCTGGGAAAGCACAGATCCCCACTGCTGTAGTGCCTGTAGATAGGGCACCAAGGCACCATGAAGAGCAGCAACAGCTTTCAGGGCTGGGCCCTTCCTTGTGGGAGAAGGAGCCGGACGTTTGCCTTTTCGGCAATAGGCTCTGCCGTGGCCGAGCGCCATGAGAAGTTGCATCTTTGGGAAAGCACAGATCCCCACTGCTGTTGTGCCTGTAGATAGGGCACCAAGGAACCGTGAAGAGCAGCAACAGCTTCAAGGGCTGGGCCGTTCCTTGTGGGAGAAGGAGCCGGACGTTTGCCTTTTCGGCATGAGGCTCTGCCGCGGCCGAGCGCCATGAGATGTTGCGTCTCTGGGAAAGCACAGATCCCCACTGCTGTTCTGCCTGTAGATAGGGCGACAAGGGTAGGTGAAGAGCAGCAACAGCTTTCAGGGCTGGGCCCTTCCTTGTGGGAGAAGGAGCCGGACGTTTGCCTTTTCGGCAAGAGGCTCTGCCGCGGCCGAGCTCCATGAGATGTTGCATCTCTGGGAAAGCACAGATCCCCACTGCTGTTCTGCGTGTAGATAGAGCGCCAAGAGTAGGTGAAGAGCAGCATCAGCTTTCAGGGCTGGGCCCTTCCTTGTGGGAGAAGGAGCCGGACATTTGCCTTTTCGGCAAGAGGCTATGCTGCGGCCAAGCGCGATGAGATGTTGCGTCTCTGGGAAAGCACAGATCCCCACTGCTGTTCTGCGTGTAGATAGGGCGCCAAGGGTAGGTGAAGAGCAGCAACAGCTTTCAGGGCTGAGCCCTTCCTTGTGGGAGAAGGAGCCGGACGTTTGCCTTTTCGGCAAGAGGTTCTGCCGCGGCCGAGCGCCATGAGATGTTGCGTCTCTGGGAAAGCACAGATCCCCACTGCTGTTGTACCTGTAGATAGGGCGCCAAGGCACCGTGAAGAGCATCAACAGCTTTCAGGACTGGGCCCTTCCTTGTGGGAGAAGGAGCCGGACGTTTGCCTTTTCGGCAAGAGGCTCTGCCGCCGCCGAGCGCCATGAGATGTTGCGTCTCTGGGAAAGCACAGATCCCCACTGCTGTTGTCCCTGTAGATAGGGCGCCAAGGCACCGTGAAGAGCAGCAACAGCTTTCAGGGCTGGGCCCTTCCTTGTGGGAGATAGAGCCGGACGTTTGCCTTTTCGGCAAGAGGCTCTGCTGCGGCCGAGCGCCATGAGATGTTGCGTCTCTGGGAAAGCACAGATCCCCACTGCTGTTCTGCCTGTAGATAGGGCGACAAGGGTCCGTGAAGAGCAGCAACAGCTTTCAGGGCTGGGTCCTTCCTTGTGGGAGAAGGAGCCGGACGTTTGCCTTTTCGGCAAGAGGCTCTGCCGCGGCCGAGCGCCATGAGATGTTGCGTCTCTGGGAAAGCACAGATCCCCACTGCTGTTCTGCGTGTAGATAGAGCACCAAGGGTAGGTGAAGAGCAGCATCAGCTTTCAGGGCTGGGCCCTTCCTTGTGGGAGAAGGAGCCGGACATTTGCCTTTTCGGCAAGAGGCTCTGCCGCGGCCGAGCGCGATGAGATGTTGCCTCTCCGGGAAAGCACAGATCCCCACTGCTGTTCTGCGTGTAGATAGGGCGACAAGGGTAGGTGAAGAGCAGCAACAGCTTTCAGGGCTGAGCCCTTCCTTGTGGGAGAAGGAGCCGGACGTTTGCCTTTTCGGCAAGAGGCTCTGCCGCGGCCGAGCGCCATGAGATGTTGCGTCTCTGGGAAAGCACAGATCCCCACTGCTGTTGTACCTGTAGATAGGGTGCCAAGGCACCGTGAAGAGCATGAACAGCTTTCAGGGCTGGGCCCTTCCCTGTGGGAGAAGGAGCCGGACGTTTGCCTTTTCGGCAAGAGGCTCTGCCGCCGCCGAGCGCCATGAGATGTTGCGTCTCTGGGAAAGCACAGATCCCCACTGCTGTTGTGCCTGTAGATAGGGCGCCAAGGCACCGAGAAGAACAGCAACAGCTTTCACGGCTGGGCCCATCCTTGTGGTAGAAGGAGCCGGACGTTTGCCTTTTCGGCAAGAGGCTCTGCCGCGGGCCGAGCGCCATGAGATGTTGCGTCTCTGGGAAAGCACAGATCCCCACTGTTGTTGTGCCTGTAGATAGGGCGACAAGGGTCCGTGAAGAGCAGCAACAGCTTTCAGGGCTGGGCCCTTCCTTGTGGGAGAAGGAGCCGGACGTTTGCCTTTTCGGCAAGAGGCTCTGCCGCGGCCGAGCGCCATGAGATGTTGCGTCTCCGGAAAGCACAGATCCCCACTGCTGTTCTGCGTGTAGATAGGGCGCCAAGGGTAGGTGAAGAGCAGCAACAGCTTTCAGGGCTGAGCCCTTCCTTGTGGGAGAAGGAGCCGGACGTTTGCCTTTTCGGCAAGAGGCTCTGCCGCGGCCGAGCGCCATGAGATGTTGCGTCTCTGGGAAAGCACAGATCCCCACTGCTGTTGTACCTGTAGATAGGGTGCCAAGGCACCGTGAAGAGCATCAACAGCTTTCAGGGCTGGGCCCTTCCTTGTGGGAGAAGGAGCCGGACGTTTGCCTTTTCGGCAAGAGGCTCTGCCGCCGCCGAGCGCCATGAGATGTTGCGTCTCTGGGAAAGCACAGATCCCCACTGCTGTTCTGCGTGTAGATAGGGCGCCAAGGCACCGAGAAGAACAGCAACAGCTTCAGGGCTGGCCCATCCTTGTGGTAGAAGGAGCCGGACGTTTGCCTTTTCGGCAAGAGGCTCTTCCGCGGCCGAGCGCCATGAGATGTTGCGTCTCTGGGAAAGCACAGATCCCCACTGCTGTTGTGCCTGTAGATAATGGCACCAAGGCACCATGAAGAGCAGCAACAGCTTTCAGGGCTGGGCCCTTCCTTGTGGGAGAAGGAGCCGGACGTTTGCCTTTTCGGCAAGAGGCTCTGCCGCGGCCGAGCGCCATGAGATGTTGCGTCTCTGGGAAAGCACAGATCCCCACTGCTGTTGTGCCTGTAGATAGGGCGCCAAGGCACCGTGAAGAGCAGCAACAGCTTTCAGGGCTGGGCCCTTCCTTGTGGGAGAATGAGCCGGAGGTTTGCCTTTTCGGCAAGAGGCTCTGCCGCGGCCGAGCACCATGAGATTTTGCGTCTCTGGGAAAGCACAGATCACCACTGCTGTTCTGCCTGTAGATAGGGCACCACAGAACCGTGAAGAGCAGCAACAGCTTTCAGGGCTGGGCCCTTCCTTGTGGGAGAAGGAGCCGGACGTTTGCCTTTTCGGCAAGAGGCTCTGCTGCGGCCGAGCGCCATGAGATGTTGCGTCTCTGGGAAAGCACAGATCCCCAGTGCTGTTGTGCCTGTAGATAGGGCACCAAGGAACCGTGAAGAGCAGCAACAGCTTTCAGGGCTGGGCCCTTCCTTGTGGGAGAAGGAGCCGGACGTTTGCCTTTTCGGCAAGAGGCTCTGCTGCGGCCGAGCGCCATGAGATGTTGCATCTCTGGGAAAGCACAGATCCCCAGTGCTGTTGTGCCTGTAGATAGGGCGCCAAGGGTCCGTGAAGAGCAGCAACAGCTTTGAGGGCCGGGCCCTTCCTTGTGGGAGAAGGAGCCGGACGTTTGCCTTTTTGGCAAGAGGCTATGCCGCGGCCAAGCGCCATGAGATGTTGCGTCTCTGGGAAAGCACAGATCCCCACTGCTGTTGTGCCTGTAGATAGGGCACCAAGGGTAGGTGAAGAGCAGCAACAGCTTTCAGGGCTGGGCCCTTCCTTGTGGGAGAAGCAGCCGGACGTTTGCCTTTTCGGGAAGAGGCTCTGCTGCAGCCGAGCTCCATGAGATGTTGCGTCTCTGGGAAAGCACAGATCCCCACTGCTGTTGTGCCTGTAGATAGGGCACAAAGGCACCGTGAAGAGCAGCAAGAGCTGTCAGGGCTGGGCCCTTCCTTGTGGGAGAAGGAGCCGGACGTTTGCCTTTTCGGCAAGAGGCTCTGCCGCGGCCGAGCGCCATGAGAAGTTGCGTCTCTGGGAAAGCACAGATCCCCACTGCTCTTGTGCCTGTAGATAGCGCGACAAGGGTAGGTGAAGAGGAGCAACAGCTTTCAGGGCTGGGCCCTTCCTTGTTGGAGAAGGAGCCGGATGTTTGCCTTTTCGGCAAAAGGCTCTGCCGCGGCCGAGCGCCATGAGCTGATGCGTCTCTGGGAAAGCACAGATCCCCACTGCTGTTCTGCCTGTAGATAGGGCGCCAAGGCACCGTGAAGAGCAGCAACAGCTGTCAGGGCTGGGCCCTTCCGTGTGGGAGAAGGAGCCGGACGTTTGCCTTTTCGGCAAGAGGCTCTGCCGCTGCCGAGCGCCATGAGATATTGCGTCTCTGGGAAAGCACAGATCCCCACTGCTGTTCTGCGTGTAGATAGGGCGTCAAGGGTAGGTGAAGAGCAGCAACAGCTTTCAGGGCTGGGCCCTTCCTTGTGGGAGAAGCAGCCGGACGTTTGCCTTTTCGGCAAGAGGCTCTGCCGCCGCCGAGCGCCATGAGATGTTGGGTCTCGGGGATAGCACAGATCCCCACTGCTGTTCTGACTTTAGATAGGGCACCACAGAACCATGAAGAGCAGCAACAGCTTTCAGGGGTGGGCCCTTCCCTGTGGGAGAAGGAGCCGGACGTTTTGCCTTTTCGGCAAGAGGCTCTGCCGCGGCCGAGCGCCAAGAGATATTGCGTCTCTGGGAAAGCACAGATCCCCACTGCTGTTGTGCCTGTAGATAGGGCGCCAAGGGTAGGTGAAGAGCAGCAACAGCTTTCAGGGCTGGGCCCTTCCCTGTGGGAGAAGGAGCCGGACGTTTGCCTTTTCGGCAAGAGGCTCTGCCGCGGCCGAGCGCCATGAGATGTTGCGTCTCTGGGAAAGCACAGATCCCCACTACTGTTCTGCCTGTAGATAGGGCACCACAGAACCATGAAGAGCAGCAACAGCTTTCAGGGCTGGGCCCTTCCTTGTGGGAGAAGGAGCCGGACGTTTGCCTTTTCGGCAAGAGCCTCTGCTGCGGCCGAGCACCATGAGAAGCTGCGTCTCTGGGAAAGCACAGATCCCCACTGCTGTTCTGCGTGTAGATAGGGCGTCAAGGGTAGGTGAAGAGCAGCAACAGCTTTCAGGGCTGGGCCCTTCCTTGTGGGAGAAGGAGCCGGACGTTTGCCTTTTCGGCAAGAGGCTCTTCTGCAGCCGAGCTCCATGAGATGTTGCGTCTCTGGGAAAGCACAGATCCCCACTGCTGTTGTGCCTGTAGATAGGGCACCAAGGCACCGTGAAGAGCAGCAACAGGTTTCAGGGCTGGGCCCTTCCTTGTGGGAGAAGGAGCCGGACGTTTGCCTTTTCGGCAAGAGGCTCTGCCGCGGCCGAGCGTCATGAGATGTTGCGTCTCTGGGAAAGCACAGATCCCCACTGCTGTTGTGCCTGTAGATAGCGCGACAAGGGTAGGTGAAGAGGAGCAACAGCTTTCAGGGCTGGGCCCTTCCTTCTGGGAGAAGGAGCCGGACATTTGCCTTTTCGGCAAGAGGCTCTGCCGCGGCCGAGCGCCATGAGATGTTGCGTCTCTGGGAAAGCACAGATCCCCACTGCTGTTCTGCGTGTAGATAGGGCGTCAAGGGTAGGTGAAGAGCAGCAACAGCTTTCAGGGCTGGGCCCTTCCTTGTGGGAGAAGGAGCCGGACGTTTGCCTTTTCGGCAAGAGGCTCTACCGCGGCCGAGCGCCATGAGATGTT
Source organism: Harpia harpyja (assembly GCF_026419915.1). NCBI lineage: Eukaryota > Metazoa > Chordata > Aves > Accipitriformes > Accipitridae > Harpia > Harpia harpyja. Next base: position 43,716,532 of record NC_068953.1, on the reverse strand, counting down.
GCGTCTCTGGGAAAGAACAGATCCCCACTGCTGTTCTGCGTGTAGATAGAGCGCCAAGGGTAGGTGAAGAGCAGCAAAAGCTTTCAGGGCTGGGTCGTTCCTTGTGGGAGAAGGAGCCGGACGTTTGCCTTTTCGGCAAGAGGCTCTGCCGCGGCCGAGCGCCATGAGATGTTGCGTCTCTGGGAAAGCACAGATCCCCACTGCTGTTGTGCCTGTAGATAGGGCACCAAGGGTAGGTGAAGAGCAGCAACAGCTTTCAGGGGTGGGCCCTTCCTTGTGGGAGAAGGAGCCGGACGTTTGCCTTTTCGGCAAGAGGCTCTGCCGCGGCCGAGCACCATGAGGTGTTGTGTCTCTGGGAAAGCACAGATCCCCACTGCTGTTGTGCCTGTAGATAGGGCACCACAGAACCGTGAAGAGCAGCAACAGCTTTCAGGGCTGGGCCCTTCCTTGTGGGAGAAGGAGCCGGACGTTTGCCTTTTCGGCAAGAGGCTCTGCTGCGGCCGAGCTCCATGAGAAGTTGCGTCTCTGGGAAAGCACAGATCCCCACTGCTGTTGTGCCTGTAGATAGGGCGCCAAGGCACCGTGAAGAGCAGCAACAGGTTTCAGGGCTGGGCCCTTCCTTGTGGGAGAAGGAGCTGGATGTATGCATTTTCGGCAAGAGGCTCTGCCGCGGCCGAGCGCCATGAGATGTTGCGTCTCTGGGAAAGCACAGATCCCCACTGCTGTTCTGCGTGTAGATAGGGCGTCAAGGGTAGGTGAAGAGCAGCAACAGCTTTCAGGGCTGGGCCCTTCCTTGTGGGAGAAGGAGCCGGACGTTTGCCTTTTCGGCAAGAGGCTCTTCTGCAGCCGAGCTCCATGAGATGTTGCGTCTCTGGGAAAGCACAGATCCCCACTGCTGTTGTGCCTGTAGATAGGGCACCAAGGCACCGTGAAGAGCAGCAACAGGTTTCAGGGCTGGGCCCTTCCTTGTGGGAGAAGGAGCCGGACGTTTGCCTTTTCGGCAAGAGGCTCTGCCGCGGCCGAGCGTCATGAGATGTTGCGTCTCTGGGAAAGCACAGATCCCCACTGCTGTTGTGCCTGTAGATAGCGCGACAAGGGTAGGTGAAGAGGAGCAACAGCTTTCAGGGCTGGGCCCTTCCTTCTGGGAGAAGGAGCCGGACATTTGCCTTTTCGGCAAGAGGCTCTGCCGCGGCCGAGCGCCATGAGATGTTGCGTCTCTGGGAAAGCACAGATCCCCACTGCTGTTCTGCGTGTAGATAGGGCGTCAAGGGTAGGTGAAGAGCAGCAACAGCTTTCAGGGCTGGGCCCTTCCTTGTGGGAGAAGGAGCCGGACGTTTGCCTTTTCGGCAAGAGGCTCTACCGCGGCCGAGCGCCATGAGATGTTGCGTCTCTGGGAAAGAACAGATCCCCACTGCTGTTCTGCGTGTAGATAGAGCGCCAAGGGTAGGTGAAGAGCAGCAAAAGCTTTCAGGGCTGGGTCGTTCCTTGTGGGAGAAGGAGCCGGACGTTTGCCTTTTCGGCAAGAGGCTCTGCCGCGGCCGAGCGCCATGAGATGTTGCGTCTCTGGGAAAGCACAGATCCCCACTGCTGTTGTGCCTGTAGATAGGGCACCAAGGGTAGGTGAAGAGCAGCAACAGCTTTCAGGGGTGGGCCCTTCCTTGTGGGAGAAGGAGCCGGACGTTTGCCTTTTCGGCAAGAGGCTCTGCCGCGGCCGAGCACCATGAGGTGTTGTGTCTCTGGGAAAGCACAGATCCCCACTGCTGTTGTGCCTGTAGATAGGGCACCACAGAACCGTGAAGAGCAGCAACAGCTTTCAGGGCTGGGCCCTTCCTTGTGGGAGAAGGAGCCGGACGTTTGCCTTTTCGGCAAGAGGCTCTGCTGCGGCCGAGCTCCATGAGAAGTTGCGTCTCTGGGAAAGCACAGATCCCCACTGCTGTTGTGCCTGTAGATAGGGCGCCAAGGCACCGTGAAGAGCAGCAACAGGTTTCAGGGCTGGGCCCTTCCTTGTGGGAGAAGGAGCTGGACGTATGCATTTTCGGCAAGAGGCTCTGCCGCGGCCGAGCGCCATGAGATGTTGCGTCTCTGGGAAAGCACAGATCCCCACTGCTGTTGTACCTGTAGATAGGGCGCCAAGGCACCGTGAAGAGCAGCAATAGCTTTCAGGGCTGGGCCCTTCCTTGTGGGAGAAGGAGCCGGACGTTTGCCTTTTCGGCAAGAGCCTCTGCTGCGGCCGAGCACCATGAGAAGCTGCGTCTCTGGGAAAGCACAGATCCCCACTGCTGTTCTGCGTGTAGATAGGGCGTCAAGGGTAGGTGAAGAGCAGCAACAGCTTTCAGGGCTGGGCCCTTCCTTGTGGGAGAAGGAGCCGGACGTTTGCCTTTTCGGCAAGAGGCTCTTCTGCAGCCGAGCTCCATGAGATGTTGCGTCTCTGGGAAAGCACAGATCCCCACTACTGTTGTGCCTGTAGATAGGGCACCAAGGCACCGTGAAGAGCAGCAACAGGTTTCAGGGCTGGGCCCTTCCTTGTGGGAGAAGGAGCCGGACGTTTGCCTTTTCGGCAAGAGGCTCTGCCGCGGCCGAGCGTCATGAGATGTTGCGTCTCTGGGAAAGCACAGATCCCCACTGCTGTTGTGCCTGTAGATAGCGCGACAAGGGTAGGTGAAGAGGAGCAACAGCTTTCAGGGCTGGGCCCTTCCTTGTGGGAGAAGGAGCCGGACATTTGCCTTTTCGGCAAGAGGCTCTGCCGCGGCCGAGCGCCATGAGATGTTGCGTCTCTGGGAAAGCACAGATCCCCACTGCTGTTCTGCGTGTAGATAGGGCACCAAGGGACCATGAAGAGCAGCAACAGCTTTCAGGGCTGAGCCCTTCCTTGTGGGAGAAGGAGCCGGACGTTTGCCTTTTCGGCAAGAGGCTCTGCCGCGGCCGAGCGCCATGAGATGTTGCGTCTCTGGGAAAGCACAGATCCCCACTGCTGTTGTACCTGTAGATAGGGTGCCAAGGCACCGTGAAGAGCATCAACAGCTTTCAGGGCTGGGCCCTTCCTTGTGGGAGAAGGAGCCGGACGTTTGCCTTTTCGGCAAGAGGCTCTGCCGCCGCCGAGCGCCATGAGATGTTGCGTCTCTGGGAAAGCACAGATCCCCACTGCTGTTCTGCGTGTAGATAGGGCGCCAAGGCACCGAGAAGAACAGCAACAGCTTCAGGGCTGGGCCCATCCTTGTGGTAGAAGGAGCCGGACGTTTGCCTTTTCGGCAAGAGGCTCTTCCGCGGCCGAGCGCCATGAGATGTTGCGTCTCTGGGAAAGCACAGATCCCCACTGCTGTTGTGCCTGTAGATATGGCACCAAGGCACCATGAAGAGCAGCAACAGCTTTCAGGGCTGGGCCCTTCCTTGTGGGAGAAGGAGCCGGACGTTTGCCTTTTCGGCAAGAGGCTCTGCCGCGGCCGAGCGCCATGAGATGTTGCGTCTCTGGGAAAGCACAGATCCCCACTGCTGTTGTGCCTGTAGATAGGGCGCCAAGGCACCGTGAAGAGCAGCAACAGCTTTCAGGGCTGGGCCCTTCCTTGTGGGAGAATGAGCCGGAGGTTTGCCTTTTCGGCAAGAGGCTCTGCCGCGGCCGAGCACCATGAGATTTTGCGTCTCTGGGAAAGCACAGATCACCACTGCTGTTCTGCCTGTAGATAGGGCACCACAGAACCGTGAAGAGCAGCAACAGCTTTCAGGGCTGGGCCCTTCCTTGTGGGAGAAGGAGCCGGACGTTTGCCTTTTCGGCAAGAGGCTCTGCTGCGGCCGAGCGCCATGAGATGTTGCGTCTCTGGGAAAGCACAGATCCCCACTGCTGTTGTGCCTGTAGATAGGGCACCAAGGAACCGTGAAGAGCAGCAACAGCTTTCAGGGCTGGGCCCTTCCTTGTGGGAGAAGGAGCCGGACGTTTGCCTTTTCGGCAAGAGGCTCTGCTGCGGCCGAGCGCCATGAGATGTTGCATCTCTGGGAAAGCACAGATCCCCAGTGCTGTTGTGCCTGTAGATAGGGCGCCAAGGGTCCGTGAAGAGCAGCAACAGCTTTGAGGGCCGGGCCCTTCCTTGTGGGAGAAGGAGCCGGACGTTTGCCTTTTTGGCAAGAGGCTATGCCGCGGCCAAGCGCCATGAGATGTTGCGTCTCTGGGAAAGCACAGATCCCCACTGCTGTTGTGCCTGTAGATAGGGCACCAAGGGCAGGTGAAGAGCAGCAACAGCTTTCAGGGCTGGGCCCTTCCTTGTGGGAGAAGCAGCCGGACGTTTGCCTTTTCGGGAAGAGGCTCTGCTGCAGCCGAGCTCCATGAGATGTTGCGTCTCTGGGAAAGCACAGATCCCCACTGCTGTTGTGCCTGTAGATAGGGCACAAAGGCACCGTGAAGAGCAGCAAGAGCTGTCAGGGCTGGGCCCTTCCTTGTGGGAGAAGGAGCCAGACGTTTGCCTTTTCGGCAAGAGGCTCTGCCGCGGCCGAGCGCCATGAGAAGTTGCGTCTCTGGGAAAGCACAGATCCCCACTGCTCTTGTGCCTGTAGATAGCGCGACAAGGGTAGGTGAAGAGGAGCAACAGCTTTCAGGGCTGGGCCCTTCCTTGTTGGAGAAGGAGCCGGATGTTTGCCTTTTCGGCAAAAGGCTCTGCCGCGGCCGAGCGCCATGAGCTGATGCGTCTCTGGGAAAGCACAGATCCCCACTGCTGTTCTGCCTGTAGATAGGGCGCCAAGGCACCGTGAAGAGCAGCAACAGCTGTCAGGGCTGGGCCCTTCCGTGTGGGAGAAGGAGCCGGACATTTGCCTTTTCGGCAAGAGGCTCTGCCGCTGCCGAGCGCCATGAGATATTGCGTCTCTGGGAAAACACAGATCCCCACTGCTGTTCTGCGTGTAGATAGGGCGTCAAGGGTAGGTGAAGAGCAGCAACAGCTTTCAGGGCTGGGCCCTTCCTTGTGGGAGAAGCAGCCGGACGTTTGCCTTTTCGGCAAGAGGCTCTGCCGCCGCCGAGCGCCATGAGATGTTGGGTCTCGGGGATAGCACAGATCCCCACTGCTGTTCTGCCTGTAGATAGGGCGCCAAGGCACCATGAAGAGCAGCAACAGCTTTGAGGGCTGGGCCCTTCCCTGTGGGAGAAGGAGCCGGACGTTTGCCTTTTCGGCAAGAGGCTCTGCCGCGGCCGAGCGCCAAGAGATATTGCGTCTCTGGGAAAGCACAGATCCCCACTGCTGTTGTGCCTGTAGATAGGGCGCCAAGGGTAGGTGAAGAGCAGCAACAGCTTTCAGGGCTGGGCCCTTCCCTGTGGGAGAAGGAGCCGGACGTTTGCCTTTTCGGCAAGAGGCTCTGCCGCGGCCGAGCGCCATGAGATGTTGCGTCTCTGGGAAAGCACAGATCCCCACTACTGTTCTGCCTGTAGATAGGGCACCACAGAACCATGAAGAGCAGCAACAGCTTTCAGGGCTGGGCCCTTCCTTGTGGGAGAAGGAGCCGGACGTTTGCCTTTTCGGCAAGAGCCTCTGCTGCGGCCGAGCACCATGAGAAGCTGCGTCTCTGGGAAAGCACAGATCCCCACTGCTGTTCTGCGTGTAGATAGGGCGTCAAGGGTAGGTGAAGAGCAGCAACAGCTTTCAGGGCTGGGCCCTTCCTTGTGGGAGAAGGAGCCGGACGTTTGCCTTTTCGGCAAGAGGCTCTTCTGCAGCCGAGCTCCATGAGATGTTGCGTCTCTGGGAAAGCACAGATCCCCACTGCTGTTGTGCCTGTAGATAGGGCACCAAGGCACCGTGAAGAGCAGCAACAGGTTTCAGGGCTGGGCCCTTCCTTGTGGGAGAAGGAGCCGGACGTTTGCCTTTTCGGCAAGAGGCTCTGCCGCGGCCGAGCGTCATGAGATGTTGCGTCTCTGGGAAAGCACAGATCCCCACTGCTGTTGTGCCTGTAGATAGCGCGACAAGGGTAGGTGAAGAGGAGCAACAGCTTTCAGGGCTGGGCCCTTCCTTCTGGGAGAAGGAGCCGGACATTTGCCTTTTCGGCAAGAGGCTCTGCCGCGGCCGAGCGCCATGAGATGTTGCGTCTCTGGGAAAGCACAGATCCCCACTGCTGTTCTGCGTGTAGATAGGGCGTCAAGGGTAGGTGAAGAGCAGCAACAGCTTTCAGGGCTGGGCCCTTCCTTGTGGGAGAAGGAGCCGGACGTTTGCCTTTTCGGCAAGAGGCTCTACCGCGGCCGAGCGCCATGAGATGTTGCGTCTCTGGGAAAGAACAGATCCCCACTGCTGTTGTGCCTGTAGATAGCGCGACAAGGGTAGGTGAAGAGGAGCAACAGCTTTCAGGGCTGGGCCCTTCCTTGTGGGAGAAGGAGCCGGACATTTGCCTTTTCGGCAAGAGGCTCTGCCGCGGCCGAGCGCCATGAGATGTTGCGTCTCTGGGAAAGCACAGATCCCCACTGCTGTTCTGCGTGTAGATAGGGCACCAAGGGACCATGAAGAGCAGCAACAGCTTTCAGGGCTGAGCCCTTCCTTGTGGGAGAAGGAGCCGGACGTTTGCCTTTTCGGCAAGAGGCTCTGCCGCGGCCGAGCGCCATGAGATGTTGCGTCTCTGGGAAAGCACAGATCCCCACTGCTGTTGTACCTGTAGATAGGGTGCCAAGGCACCGTGAAGAGCATCAACAGCTTTCAGGGCTGGGCCCTTCCTTGTGGGAGAAGGAGCCGGACGTTTGCCTTTTCGGCAAGAGGCTCTGCCGCCGCCGAGCGCCATGAGATGTTGCGTCTCTGGGAAAGCACAGATCCCCACTGCTGTTCTGCGTGTAGATAGGGCGCCAAGGCACCGAGAAGAACAGCAACAGCTTCAGGGCTGGGCCCATCCTTGTGGTAGAAGGAGCCGGACGTTTGCCTTTTCGGCAAGAGGCTCTTCCGCGGCCGAGCGCCATGAGATGTTGCGTCTCTGGGAAAGCACAGATCCCCACTGCTGTTGTGCCTGTAGATATGGCACCAAGGCACCATGAAGAGCAGCAACAGCTTTCAGGGCTGGGCCCTTCCTTGTGGGAGAAGGAGCCGGACGTTTGCCTTTTCGGCAAGAGGCTCTGCCGCGGCCGAGCGCCATGAGATGTTGCGTCTCTGGGAAAGCACAGATCCCCACTGCTGTTGTGCCTGTAGATAGGGCGCCAAGGCACCGTGAAGAGCAGCAACAGCTTTCAGGGCTGGGCCCTTCCTTGTGGGAGAATGAGCCGGAGGTTTGCCTTTTCGGCAAGAGGCTCTGCCGCGGCCGAGCACCATGAGATTTTGCGTCTCTGGGAAAGCACAGATCACCACTGCTGTTCTGCCTGTAGATAGGGCACCACAGAACCGTGAAGAGCAGCAACAGCTTTCAGGGCTGGGCCCTTCCTTGTGGGAGAAGGAGCCGGACGTTTGCCTTTTCGGCAAGAGGCTCTGCTGCGGCCGAGCGCCATGAGATGTTGCGTCTCTGGGAAAGCACAGATCCCCACTGCTGTTGTGCCTGTAGATAGGGCACCAAGGAACCGTGAAGAGCAGCAACAGCTTTCAGGGCTGGGCCCTTCCTTGTGGGAGAAGGAGCCGGACGTTTGCCTTTTCGGCAAGAGGCTCTGCTGCGGCCGAGCGCCATGAGATGTTGCATCTCTGGGAAAGCACAGATCCCCAGTGCTGTTGTGCCTGTAGATAGGGCGCCAAGGGTCCGTGAAGAGCAGCAACAGCTTTGAGGGCCGGGCCCTTCCTTGTGGGAGAAGGAGCCGGACGTTTGCCTTTTTGGCAAGAGGCTATGCCGCGGCCAAGCGCCATGAGATGTTGCGTCTCTGGGAAAGCACAGATCCCCACTGCTGTTGTGCCTGTAGATAGGGCACCAAGGGTAGGTGAAGAGCAGCAACAGCTTTCAGGGCTGGGCCCTTCCTTGTGGGAGAAGCAGCCGGACGTTTGCCTTTTCGGCAAGAGCCTCTGCTGCGGCCGAGCACCATGAGAAGCTGCGTCTCTGGGAAAGCACAGATCCCCACTGCTGTTCTGCGTGTAGATAGGGCGTCAAGGGTAGGTGAAGAGCAGCAACAGCTTTCAGGGCTGGGCCCTTCCTTGTGGGAGAAGGAGCCGGACGTTTGCCTTTTCGGCAAGAGGCTCTTCTGCAGCCGAGCTCCATGAGATGTTGCGTCTCTGGGAAAGCACAGATCCCCACTGCTGTTGTGCCTGTAGATAGGGCACCAAGGCACCGTGAAGAGCAGCAACAGGTTTCAGGGCTGGGCCCTTCCTTGTGGGAGAAGGAGCCGGACGTTTGCCTTTTCGGCAAGAGGCTCTGCCGCGGCCGAGCGTCATGAGATGTTGCGTCTCTGGGAAAGCACAGATCCCCACTGCTGTTGTGCCTGTAGATAGCGCGACAAGGGTAGGTGAAGAGGAGCAACAGCTTTCAGGGCTGGGCCCTTCCTTCTGGGAGAAGGAGCCGGACATTTGCCTTTTCGGCAAGAGGCTCTGCCGCGGCCGAGCGCCATGAGATGTTGCGTCTCTGGGAAAGCACAGATCCCCACTGCTGTTCTGCGTGTAGATAGGGCGTCAAGGGTAGGTGAAGAGCAGCAACAGCTTTCAGGGCTGGGCCCTTCCTTGTGGGAGAAGGAGCCGGACGTTTGCCTTTTCGGCAAGAGGCTCTACCGCGGCCGAGCGCCATGAGATGTTGCGTCTCTGGGAAAGAACAGATCCCCACTGCTGTTCTGCGTGTAGATAGAGCGCCAAGGGTAGGTGAAGAGCAGCAAAAGCTTTCAGGGCTGGGTCGTTCCTTGTGGGAGAAGGAGCCGGACGTTTGCCTTTTCGGCAAGAGGCTCTGCCGCGGCCGAGCGCCATGAGATGTTGCGTCTCTGGGAAAGCACAGATCCCCACTGCTGTTGTGCCTGTAGATAGGGCACCAAGGGTAGGTGAAGAGCAGCAACAGCTTTCAGGGGTGGGCCCTTCCTTGTGGGAGAAGGAGCCGGACGTTTCCCTTTTCGGCAAGAGGCTCTGCCGCGGCCGAGCACCATGAGGTGTTGTGTCTCTGGGAAAGCACAGATCCCCACTGCTGTTGTGCCTGTAGATAGGGCACCACAGAACCGTGAAGAGCAGCAACAGCTTTCAGGGCTGGGCCCTTCCTTGTGGGAGAAGGAGCCGGACGTTTGCCTTTTCGGCAAGAGGCTCTGCTGCGGCCGAGCGCCATGAGAAGTTGCGTCTCTGGGAAAGCACAGATCCCCACTGCTGTTGTGCCTGTAGATAGGGCGCCAAGGCACCGTGAAGAGCAGCAACAGGTTTCAGGGCTGGGCCCTTCCTTGTGGGAGAAGGAGCTGGACGTATGCATTTTCGGCAAGAGGCTCTGCCGCGGCCGAGCGCCATGAGATGTTGCGTCTCTGGGAAAGCACAGATCCCCACTGCTGTTGTACCTGTAGATAGGGCGCCAAGGCACCGTGAAGAGCAGCAATAGCTTTCAGGGCTGGGCCCTTCCTTGTGGGAGAAGGAGCCGGACGTTTGCCTTTTCGGCAAGAGCCTCTGCTGCGGCCGAGCACCATGAGAAGCTGCGTCTCTGGGAAAGCACAGATCCCCACTGCTGTTCTGCGTGTAGATAGGGCGTCAAGGGTAGGTGAAGAGCAGCAACAGCTTTCAGGGCTGGGCCCTTCCTTGTGGGAGAAGGAGCCGGACGTTTGCCTTTTCGGCAAGAGGCTCTTCTGCAGCCGAGCTCCATGAGATGTTGCGTCTCTGGGAAAGCACAGATCCCCACTGCTGTTGTGCCTGTAGATAGGGCACCAAGGCACCGTGAAGAGCAGCAACAGGTTTCAGGGCTGGGCCCTTCCTTGTGGGAGAAGGAGCCGGACGTTTGCCTTTTCGGCAAGAGGCTCTGCCGCGGCCGAGCGTCATGAGATGTTGCGTCTCTGGGAAAGCACAGATCCCCACTGCTGTTGTGCCTGTAGATAGCACGACAAGGGTAGGTGAAGAGGAGCAACAGCTTTGAGGGCTGGGCCCTTCCTTGTGGGAGAAGGAGCCGGACATTTGCCTTTTCGGCAAGAGGCTCTGCCGCGGCCGAGCGCCATGAGATGTTGCGTCTCTGGGAAAGCACAGATCCCCACTGCTGTTGTGCCTGTAGATAGGGCGTCAAGGGTAGGTGAAGAGCAGCAACAGCTTTCAGGGCTGGGCCCTTCCTTGTGGGAGAAGGAGCCGGACGTTTGCCTTTTCGGCAAGAGGCTCTACCGCGGCCGAGCGCCATGAGATGTTGCGTCTCTGGGAAAGCACAGATCCCCACTGCTGTTGTGCCTGTAGATAGGGCACCAAGGGTAGGTGAAGAGCAGCAACAGCTTTCAGGGGTGGGCCCTTCCTTGTGGGAGAAGGAGCCGGACGTTTGCCTTTTCGGCAAGAGGCTCTGCCGCGGCCGAGCACCATGAGGTGTTGCGTCTCTGGGAAAGCACAGATCCCCACTGCTGTTGTGCCTGTAGATAGGGCACCACAGAACCGTGAACAGCAGCAACAGCTTTCAGGGCTGGGCCCTTCCTTGTGGGAGAAGGAGCCGGACGTTTGCCTTTTCGGCAAGAGGCTCTGCCGCGGCCGAGCTCCATGAGAAGTTGCGTCTCTGGGAAAGCACAGATCCCCACTGCTGTTGTGCCTGTAGATAGGGCGCCAAGGCACCGTGAAGAGCAGCAACAGGTTTCAGGGCTGGGCCCTTCCTTGTGGGAGAAGGAGCTGGACGTATGCATTTTCGGCAAGAGGCTCTGCCGCGGCCGAGCGCCATGAGATGTTGCGTCTCTGGGAAAGCACAGATCCCCACTGCTGTTGTGCCTGTAGATAGGGCGCCAAGGCACCGTGAAGAGCAGCAATAGCTTTCAGGGCTGGGCCCTTCCTTGTGGGAGAAGGAGCCGGACGTTTGCCTTTTCGGCAAGAGGCTCTGCCGCGACCGAGCGCCAAGAGATATTGCGTCTCTGGGAAAGCACAGATCCCCACTGCTGTTCTGCGTGTAGATAGAGCGCCAAGAGTAGGTGAAGAGCAGCATCAGCTTTCAGGGCTGGGCCCTTCCTTGTGGGAGAAGGAGCCGGACATTTGCCTTTTCGGCAAGAGGCTATGCTGCGGCCAAGCGCGATGAGATGTTGCGTCTCTGGGAAAGCACAGATCCCCACTGCTGTTCTGCGTGTAGATAGGGCGCCAAGGGTAGGTGAAGAGCAGCAACAGCTTTCAGGGCTGAGCCCTTCCTTGTGGGAGAAGGAGCCGGACGTTTGCCTTTTCGGCAAGAGGCTCTGCCGCGGCCGAGCGCCATGAGATGTTGCGTCTCTGGGAAAGCACAGATCCCCACTGCTGTTGTACCTGTAGATAGGGCGCCAAGGCACCGTGAAGAGCAGCATCAGCTTTCAGGGCTGGGACCTTCCTTGTGGGAGAAGGAGCCGGACGTTTGCCTTTTCGGCAAGAGGCTCTGCCGCCGCCGAGCGCCATGAGATGTTGCGTCTCTGGGAAAGCACAGATCCCCACTGCTGTTGTCCCTGTAGATAGGGCGCCAAGGCATCGTGAAGAGCAGCAAGAGCTTTCAGGGCTGGGCCCTTCCTTGTGGGAGAAGGAGCCGGACGTTTGCCTTTTCGGCAAGAGGCTCTGCTGCGGCCGAGCGCCATGAGATGTTGCGTCTCTGGGAAAGCACAGATCCCCACTGCTGTTCTGCCTGTAGATAGGGCGACAAGGGTCCGTGAAGAGCAGCAACAGCTTTCAGGGCTGGGCCCTTCCTTGTGGGAGAAGGAGCCGGACGTTTGCCTTTTCGGCAAGAGGCTCTGCCGCGGCCGAGCGCCATGAGATGTTGCGTCTCTGGGAAAGCACAGATCCCCACTGCTGTTGTGCCTGTAGATAGAGCGCCAAGGGTAGGTGAAGAGCAGCATCAGCTTTCAGGGCTGGGCCCTTCCTTGTGGGAGAAGGAGCCGGACATTTGCCTTTTCGGCAAGAGGCTCTGCCGCGGCCAAGCGCGATGAGATGTTGCCTCTCCGGGAAAGCACAGATCCCCACTGCTGTTCTGCGTGTAGATAGGGCGCCAAGGGTAGGTGAAGAGCAGCAACAGCTTTCAGGGCTGAGCCCTTCCTTGTGGGAGAAGGAGCCGGACGTTTGCCTTTTCGGCAAGAGGCTCTGCCGCGGCCGAGCGCCATGAGATGTTGCGTCTCTGGGAAAGCACAGATCCCCACTGCTGTTGTACCTGTAGATAGGGTGCCAAGGCACCGTGAAGAGCATCAACAGCTTTCAGGGCTGGGCCCTTCCCTGTGGGAGAAGGAGCCGGACGTTTGCCTTTTCGGCAAGAGGCTCTGCCGCCGCCGAGCGCCATGAGATGTTGCGTCTCTGGGAAAGCACAGATCCCCACTGCTGTTGTGCCTGTAGATAGGGCGCCAAGGGTCCGTGAAGAGCAGCAACAGCTTTCAGGGCTGGGCCCTTCCTTGTGGGAGAAGGAGCCGGACGTTTGCCTTTTCGGCAAGAGGCTCTGCCGCGGCCGAGCGCCATGAGATGTTGCGTCTCCGGAAAGCACAGATCCCCACTGCTGTTCTGCGTGTAGATAGGGCGCCAAGGGTAGGTGAAGAGCAGCAACAGCTTTCAGGGCTGAGCCCTTCCTTGTGGGAGAAGGAGCCGGACGTTTGCCTTTTCGGCAAGAGGCTCTGCCGCGGCCGAGTGCCATGAGATGTTGCGTCTCTGGGAAAGCACAGATCCCCACTGCTGTTGTACCTGTAGATAGGGTGCCAAGGCACCGTGAAGAGCATCAACAGCTTTCAGGGCTGGGCACTTCCTTGTGGGAGAAGGAGCCGGACGTTTGCCTTTTCGGCAAGAGGCTCTGCCGCCGCCGAGCGCCATGAGATGTTGCGTCTCTGGGAAAGCACAGATCCCCACTGCTGTTGTCCCTGTAGATAGGGCGCCAAGGCACCGAGAAGAACAGCAACAGCTTTCAGGGCTGGGCCCATCCTTGTGGTAGAAGGAGCCGGACGTTTGCCTTTTCGGCAAGAGGCTCTTCCGCGGCCGAGCGCCATGAGATGTTGCGTCTCTGGGAAAGCACAGATCCCCACTGCTGTTGTGCCTGTAGATATGGCACCAAGGCACCATGAAGAGCAGCAACAGCTTTCAGGGCTGGGCCCTTCCTTGTGGGAGAAGGAGCCGGACGTTTATCTTTTCGGCAAGAGGCTCTGCCGCGGCCGAGCGCCATGAGATGTTGCGTCTCTGGGAAAGCACAGATCCCCACTGCTGTTGTGCCTGTAGATAGGGCGCCAAGGCACCGTGAAGAGCAGCAACAGCTTTCAGGGCTGGGCCCTTCCTTGTGGGAGAATGAGCCGGAGGTTTGCCTTTTCGGCAAGAGGCTCTGCCGCGGCCGAGCACCATGAGATTTTGCGTCTCTGGGAAAGCACAGATCACCACTGCTGTTCTGCCTGTAGATAGGGCACCACAGAACCGTGAAGAGCAGCAACAGCTTTCAGGGCTGGGCCCTTCCTTGTGGGAGAAGGAGCCGGACGTTTGCCTTTTCGGCAAGAGGCTCTGCTGCGGCCGAGCGCCATGAGATGTTGCGTCTCTGGGAAAGCACAGATCCCCACTGCTGTTGTGCCTGTAGATAGGGCACCAAGGAACCGTGAAGAGCAGCAACAGCTTTCAGGGCTGGGCCCTTCCTTGTGGGAGAATGAGCCGGACGTTTGCCTTTTCGGCAAGAGGCTCTGCTGCGGCCGAGCGCCATGAGATGTTGCATCTCTGGGAAAGCACAGATCCCCACTGCTGTTGTGCCTGTAGATAGGGCGCCAAGGGTCCGTGAAGAGAAGCAACAGCTTTGAGGGCCGGGCCCTTCCTTGTGGGAGAAGGAGCCGGACGTTTGCCTTTTCGGCAAGAGGCTATGCCGCTGCCAAGCGCCATGAGATGTTGCGTCTCTGGGAAAGCACAGATCCCCACTGCTGTTGTACCTGTAGATAGGGTGCCAAGGCACCGTGAAGAGCATCAACAGCTTTCAGGGCTGGGCACTTCCTTGTGGGAGAAGGAGCCGGACGTTTGCCTTTTCGGCAAGAGGCTCTGCCGCCGCCGAGCGCCATGAGATGTTGCGTCTCTGGGAAAGCACAGATCCCCACTGCTGTTGTCCCTGTAGATAGGGCGCCAAGGCACCGAGAAGAACAGCAACAGCTTTCAGGGCTGGGCCCATCCTTGTGGTAGAAGGAGCCGGACGTTTGCCTTTTCGGCAAGAGGCTCTTCCGCGGCCGAGCGCCATGAGATGTTGCGTCTCTGGGAAAGCACAGATCCCCACTGCTGTTGTGCCTGTAGATATGGCACCAAGGCACCATGAAGAGCAGCAACAGCTTTCAGGGCTGGGCCCTTCCTTGTGGGAGAAGGAGCCGGACGTTTATCTTTTCGGCAAGAGGCTCTGCCGCGGCCGAGCGCCATGAGATGTTGCGTCTCTGGGAAATCACAGATCCCCACTGCTGTTGTGCCTGTAGATAGGGCGCCAAGGCACCGTGAAGAGCAGCAACAGCTTTCAGGGCTGGGCCCTTCCTTGTGGGAGAATGAGCCGGAGGTTTGCCTTTTCGGCAAGAGGCTCTGCCGCGGCCGAGCACCATGAGATTTTGCGTCTCTGGGAAAGCACAGATCACCACTGCTGTTCTGCCTGTAGATAGGGCACCACAGAACCGTGAAGAGCAGCAACAGCTTTCAGGGCTGGGCCCTTCCTTGTGGGAGAAGGAGCCGGACGTTTGCCTTTTCGGCAAGAGGCTCTGCTGCGGCCGAGCGCCATGAGATGTTGCGTCTCTGGGAAAGCACAGATCCCCACTGCTGTTGTGCCTGTAGATAGGGCACCAAGGAACCGTGAAGAGCAGCAACAGCTTTCAGGGCTGGGCCCTTCCTTGTGGGAGAAGGAGCCGGACGTTTGCCTTTTCGGCAAGAGGCTCTGCTGCGGCCGAGCGCCATGAGATGTTGCATCTCTGGGAAAGCACAGATCCCCAGTGCTGTTGTGCCTGTAGATAGGGCGCCAAGGGTCCGTGAAGAGCAGCAACAGCTTTGAGGGCCGGGCCCTTCCTTGTGGGAGAAGGAGCCGGACGTTTGCCTTTTCGGCAAGAGGCTATGCCGCTGCCAAGCGCCATGAGATGTTGCGTCTCTGGGAAAGCACAGATCCCCACTGCTGTTGTGCCTGTAGATAGGGCACCAAGGGTAGGTGAAGAGCAGCAACAGCTTTCAGGGCTGGGCCCTTCCTTGTGGGAGAAGGAGCCGGACGTTTGCCTTTTCGGCAAGAGGCTCTGCTGCAGCCGAGCTCCATGAGATGTTGCGTCTCTGGGAAAGCACAGATCCCCACTGCTGTTGTGCCTGTAGATAGGGCACAAAGGCACCGTGAAGAGCAGCAAGAGCTTTCAGGGCTGGGCCCTTCCTTGTGGGAGAAGGAGCCGGACGTTTGCCTTTTCGGCAAGAGGCTCTGCCGCGGCCGAGCGCCATGAGAAGTTGCGTCTCTGGGAAAGCACAGATCCCCACTGCTGTTGTGCCTGTAGATAGCGCGACAAGGGTAGGTGAAGAGGAGCAACAGCTTTCAGGGCTGGGCCCTTCCTTGTTGGAGAAGGAGCCGGATGTTTGCCTTTTCGGCAAAAGGCTCTGCCGCGGCCGAGCGCCATGAGCTGATGCATCTCTGGGAAAGCACAGATCCCCACTGCTGTTCTGCCTGTAGATAGGGCGCCAAGGCACCGTGAAGAGCAGCAACAGCTGTCAGGGCTGGGCCCTTCCGTGTGGGAGAAGGAGCTGGACATTTGCCTTTTCGGCAAGAGGCTCTGCCGCTGCCGAGCGCCATGAGATATTGCGTGTCTGGGAAAGCACAGATCCCCACTGCTGTTCTGTGTGTAGATAGGGCGTCAAGGGTAGGTGAAGAGCAGCAACAGCTTTCAGGGCTGGGCCCTTCCTTGTGGGAGAAGCAGCCGGACGTTTGCCTTTTCGGCAAGAGGCTCTGCCGCCGCCGAGCGCCATGAGATGTTGGGTCTCGGGGATAGCACAGATCCCCACTGCTGTTCTGCCTGTAGATAGGGCGCCAAGGCACCATGAAGAGCAGCAACAGCTTTCAGGGCTGGGCCCTTCCCTGTGGGAGAAGGAGCCGGACGTTTGCCTTTTCGGCAAGAGGCTCTGCCGCGGCCGAGCGCCAAGAGATATTGCGTCTCTGGGAAAGCACAGATCCCCACTGCTGTTGTGCCTGTAGATAGGGCGCCAAGGGTAGGTGAAGAGCAGCAACAGCTTTCAGGGCTGGGCCCTTCCTTGTGGGAGAAGGAGCCGGACGTTTGCCTTTTCGGCAAGAGGCTCTGCCGCGGCCGAGCGCCATGAGATGTTGCGTCTCTGGGAAAGCACAGATCCCCACTACTGTTCTGCCTGTAGATAGGGCACCACAGAACCATGAAGAGCAGCAACAGCTTTCAGGGCTGGGCCCTTCCTTGTGGGAGAAGGAGCCGGACGTTTGCCTTTTCGGCAAGAGCCTCTGCTGCGGGCCGAGCACCATGAGAAGCTGCGTCTCTGGGAAAGCACAGATCCCCACTGCTGTTCTGCGTGTAGATAGGGCGTCAAGGGTAGGTGAAGAGCAGCAACAGCTTTCAGGGCTGGGCCCTTCCTTGTGGGAGAAGGAGCCGGACGTTTGCCTTTTCGGCAAGAGGCTCTTCTGCAGCCGAGCTCCATGAGATGTTGCGTCTCTGGGAAAGCACAGATCCCCACTGCTGTTGTGCCTGTAGACAGGGCACCAAGGCACCGTGAAGAGCAGCAACAGGTTTCAGGGCTGGGCCCTTCCTTGTGGGAGAAGGAGCCGGACGTTTGCCTTTTCGGCAAGAGGCTCTGCCGCGGCCGAGCGTCATGAGATGTTGCGTCTCTGGGAAAGCACAGATCCCCACTGCTGTTGTGCCTGTAGATAGCGCGACAAGGGTAGGTGAAGAGGAGCAACAGCTTTCAGGGCTGGGCCCTTCCTTGTGGGAGAAGGAGCCGGACATTTGCCTTTTCGGCAAGAGGCTCTGCCGCGGCCGAGCGCCATGAGATGTTGCGTCTCTGGGAAAGCACAGATCCCCACTGCTGTTCTGCGTGTAGATAGGGCGTCAAGGGTAGGTGAAGAGCAGCAACAGCTTTCAGGGCTGGGCCCTTCCTTGTGGGAGAAGGAGCCGGACGTTTGCCTTTTCGGCAAGAGGCTCTACCGCGGCCGAGCGCCATGAGATGTTGCGTCTCTGGGAAAGAACAGATCCCCACTGCTGTTCTGCGTGTAGATAGAGCGCCAAGGGTAGGTGAAGAGCAGCAAAAGCTTTCAGGGCTGGGTCGTTCCTTGTGGGAGAAGGAGCCGGACGTTTGCCTTTTCGGCAAGAGGCTCTGCCGCGGCCGAGCGCCATGAGATGTTGCGTCTCTGGGAAAGCACAGATCCCCACTGCTGTTGTGCCTGTAGATAGGGCACCAAGGGTAGGTGAAGAGCAGCAACAGCTTTCAGGGGTGGGCCCTTCCTTGTGGGAGAAGGAGCCGGACGTTTGCCTTTTCGGCAAGAGGCTCTGCCGCGGCCGAGCGCCATGAGAAGTTGCGTCTCTGGGAAAGCACAGATCCCCACTGCTGTTGTGCCTGTAGATAGGGCACCACAGAACCGTGAAGAGCAGCAACAGCTTTGAGGGCCGGGCCCTTCCTTGTGGGAGAAGGAGCCGGACGTTTGCCTTTTCGGCAAGAGGCTCTGCTGCGGCCGAGCTCCATGAGAAGTTGCGTCTCTGGGAAAGCACAGATCCCCACTGCTGTTGTGCCTGTAGATAGGGCGCCAAGCGTCCGTGAAGAGCAGCAACAGGTTTCAGGGCTGGGCCCTTCCTTGTGGGAGAAGGAGCTGGACGTATGCATTTTCGGCAAGAGGATCTGCCGCGGCCGAGCGCCATGAGATGTTGCGTCTCTGGGAAAGCACAGATCCCCACTGCTGTTGTACCTGTAGATAGGGCGCCAAGGCACCGTGAAGAGCAGCAATAGCTTTCAGGGCTGGGCCCTTCCTTGTGGGAGAAGGAGCCGGACGTTTGCCTTTTCGGCAAGAGGCTCTGCCGCGACCGAGCGCCAAGAGATATTGCGTCTCTGGGAAAGCACAAATCCCCACTGCTGTTGTGCCTGTAGATAGGGCACCAAGGCACCGTGAAGAGCAGCAACAGCTTTCAGGGCTGGGCCCTTCCTTGTGGGAGAAGGAGCCGGACGTTTGCCTTTTCGGCAAGAGGCTCTGCCGCGGCCGAGCGCCATGACATGTTGCGTCTCTGGGAAAGCACAGATCCCCACTGCTGTTGTGCCTGTAGATATGGCACCAAGGCACCATGAAGCGCAGCAACAGCTTTCAGGGGTGGGCCCTTCCTTGTGGGAGAAGGAGCCGGACATTTGCCTTTTCGGCAAGAGGCTCTGCTGCAGCCGAGCTCCATGAGATGTTGCGTCTCTGGGAAAGCACAGATCCCCACTGCTGTTGTGCCTGTAAATAGGGCGCCAAGGCACCGTGAAGAGCAGCAACAGCTTTCAGGGCTGGGCCCTTCCTTGTAGGAGAAGGAGCCGGACATTTGCCTTTTCGGCAAGAGGCTCTGCCGCGGACGAACACCATGAGATGTTGCGTCTCTGGGAAAGCACAGATCCCCACTGCTGTTCTGCGTGTAGATAGGGCGTCAAGGGTAGGTGAAGAGCAGCAACAGCTTTCAGGGCTGGGCCCTTCCTTGTGGGAGAAGGAGCCGGACGTTTGCCTTTTCAGCAAGAGGCTCTGCCGCGGCCGAGCGCCATGAGATGTTGCGTCTCTGGGAAAGCACAGATCCCCACTGCTGTTCTGCGTGTAGATAGGGCGTCAAGGGTAGGTGAAGAGCAGCAACAGCTTTCAGGGGTGGGCCCTTCCTTGTGGGAGAAGGAGCCGGACGTTTGCCTTTTCAGCAAGAGGCTCTGCCGTCGCCGAGCGCCATGAGATGTTGGGTCTCGGGGAAAGCACAGATCCCCACTGCTGTTGTGCCTGTAGATAGGGTGCCAAGGCACCATGAAGAGCAGCAACAGCTTTCAGGGCTGGGCCCTTCCCTGTGGGAGAAGGAGCCGGACGTTTGCCTTTTCGGCAAGAGGCTCTGCCGCGGCCGAGCGCCATGAGATATTGCGTCTCTGGGAAACCACAGATCCCCACTGCTGTTGTGCCTGTAGATAGGGCACCAAGGCACCGTGAAGAGCAGCAACAGCTTTCAGGGCTGGGCCCTTCCTTGTGGGAGAAGGAGCCGGACGTTTGCCTTTTCGGCAAGAGGCTCTGCCGCGGCCGAGCGCCATGAGATGTTGCATCTCTGGGAAAGCACAGATCCCCACTGCTGTTGTCCCTGTAGATAGGGCGCCAAGGGTCCGTGAAGAGCAGCAACAGCTTTCAGGGCTGGGCCCTTCCTTGTGGGAGAAGGAGCCGGACGTTTGCCTTTTCGGCAAGAGGCTCTGCCGCGGCAAAGCGCCATGAGATGTTGCGTCTCTGGGAAAGCACAGATCCCCACTGATCTTGTGCCTGTAGATAGGGCACCAAGGCACCGTGAAGAGCAGCAACAGCTTTCAGGGCTGGGCCCTTCCTTGTGGGAGAAGGAGCCGGACGTTTGCCTTTTCGGCAAGATGCTCTGCCGCGGCCGAGCGCCATGAGATGTTGCGTCTCTGGAAAGGCACAGATCCCCACTGCTGTTCTGTGTGTAGATAGGGCGTCAAGGGTAGGTGAAGAGGAGCAACAGCTTTCAGGGCTGGGCCCTTCCTTGTGGGAGAAGGAGCCGGACGTTTGCCTTTTCGGCAAGAGGCTCTGCTGCGGCCGAGTGCCATGAGAAGTTGCGTCTCTGGGAAAGCACAGATCCCCACTGCTGTTGTGCCTGTAGATAGGGCGCCAAGGCACCGAGAAGAACAGCAACAGCTTCAGGGCTGGGCCCTTCCTTGTAGGAGAAGGAGCCGGACATTTGCCTTTTCGGCAAGAGGCTCTGCCGCGGACGAACACCATGAGATGTTGCGTCTCTGGGAAAGCACAGATCCCCACTGCTGTTCTGCGTGTAGATAGGGCGTCAAGGGTAGGTGAAGAGCAGCAACAGCTTTCAGGGCTGGGCCCTTCCTTGTGGGAGAAGGAGCCGGACGTTTGCCTTTTCAGCAAGAGGCTCTGCCGCGGCCGAGCGCCATGAGATGTTGCGTCTCTGGGAAAGCACAGATCCCCACTGCTGTTCTGCGTGTAGATAGGGCGTCAAGGGTAGGTGAAGAGCAGCAACAGCTTTCAGGGGTGGGCCCTTCCTTGTGGGAGAAGGAGCCGGACGTTTGCCTTTTCGGCAAGAGGCTCTGCCGTCGCCGAGCGCCATGAGATGTTGGGTCTCGGGGAAAGCACAGATCCCCACTGCTGTTGTGCCTGTAGATAGGGCGCCAAGGCACCATGAAGAGCAGCAACAGCTTTCAGGGCTGGGCCCTTCCCTGTGGGAGAAGGAGCCGGACGTTTGCCTTTTCGGCAAGAGGCTCTGCCGCGGCCGAGCGCCATGAGATATTGCGTCTCTGGGAAACCACAGATCCCCACTGCTGTTGTGCCTGTAGATAGGGCACCAAGGCACCGTGAAGAGCAGCAACAGCTTTCAGGGCTGGGCCCTTCCTTGTGGGAGAAGGAGCCGGACGTTTGCCTTTTCGGCAAGAGGCTCTGCCGCGGCCGAGCGCCATGAGATGTTGCGTCTCTGGGAAAGCACAGATCCCCACTGCTGTTGTGCCTGTAGATATGGCACCAAGGCACCGTGAAGAGCAGCAACAGCTTTCAGGGCTGGGCCCTTCCTTGTGGGAGAAGGAGCCGGACGTTTGCCTTTTCGGCATGAGGCTCTGCCGCGGCCGAGCGCCATGAGATGTTGCGTCTCTGGGAAAGCACAGATCCCCACTGCTGTTCTGAGTGTAGATAGGGTGCCAAGGGACCATGAAGAGCAGCAACAGCTTTCAGGGCTGGGCCCTTCCTTGTGGGAGAAGGAGCCGGACGTTTGCCTTTTCGGCAAGAGGCTCTGCCGCGGCCGAGCGCCATGAGATGTTGCGTCTCTGGGAAAGCACAGATCGCCACTGCTGTTGTGCCTGTAGATAGGGCAACAAGGGTAGGAGAAGAGGAGCAACAGCTTTCAGGGCTGGGCCGTTCCTTGTGGGAGAAGGAGCCGGATGTTTGCCTTTTCAGCAAGAGGCTCTGCCGCGGCCGAGCGCCATGAGATGTTGCGTCTCTGGGAAAGCACAGATCCCCACTGCTGTTCTGACTTTAGATAGGGCACCACAGAACCATGAAGAGCAGCAACAGCTTTCAGGGCTGGGCCCTTCCTTGTGGGAGAAGGAGCCGGAGGTTTGCCTTTTCAGCAAGAGGCTCTGCCGCCGCCGAGCACCATGAGAAGTTGCGTCTCTGGGAAAGCACAGATCCCCACTGCTGTTGTGCCTGTAGATAGGGCGCCAAGGTACCGTGAAGAGCAGCAACAGCTTTCAGGACTGGGCCCTTCCTTGTGGGAGAAAGGAGCCGGACGTTTGCCTTTTCGGCAAGAGGCTCTGCTGCAGCCGAGCTCCATGAGATGTTGCGTCTCTGGGAAAGCACAGATCCCCACTGCTGTAGTGCCTGTAGATAGGGCACCAAGGGACCATGAGGAGCAGCAACACCTTTCAGGGCTGGGCCCTTCCTTGTTGGAGAAGGAGCCGGACGTTTGCCTTTTCGGCAAGAGGCTCTGCCGCGGCCAAGCGCCATGAGATGTTGCGTCTCTGGGAAAGCACAGATCCCCACTGCTGTTCTGCGTGTAGATAGAGCGCAAAGGGTAGGTGAAGAGCAGCAACAGCTTTCAGGGCTGGGCCGTTCCTTGTGGGAGAAGGAGCCGGACTTTTGCCTTTTCGGCAAGAGGCTCTGGCGTGGCCGAGCGCCATGAGATGTTGCGTCTCTGGGAAAGCACAGATCCCCACTGCTGTTCTGCGTGTAGATAGGGCGTCAAGGGTAGGTGAAGAGCAGCAACAGCTTTCAGGGCTGGGCCCTTCCTTGTGGGAGAAGGAGCCGGACGTTTGCCTTTTCGGCAAGAGGCTCTGCCGCGGCCGAGCGCCATGAGATGTTGCGTCTCTGGAAAGCACAGATCCCCACTGCTGTTGTACCTGTAGATAGGGCGCCATGGCACCGTGAAGAGCAGCAATAGCTTTCAGGGCTGGACCCTTCCTTGTGGGAGAAGGAGCCGGACGTTTGCCTTTTCGGCAAGAGGCTGTGCCGCGACCGAGCGCCAAGAGATATTGCGTCTCTGGGAAAGCACAAATCCCCACTGCTGTTGTGCCTGTAGATAGGGCGCCAAGGGTAGGTGAAGAGCAGCAACAGCTTTCAGGGCTGGGCCCTTCCTTGTGGGAGAAGGAGCCGGACGTTTGCCTTTTCGGCAAGAGGCTCTGCCGCGGGCCGAGCGCCATGAGATGTTGCGTCTCTGGGAAAGCACAGATCCCCACTGCTGTTGTGCCTGTAGATATGGCACCAAGGCACCATGAAGAGCAGCAACAGCTTTCAGGGCTGGGCCCTTCCTTGTGGGAGAAGGAGCCGGACATTTGCCTTTTCGGCAAGAGGCTCTGCTGCAGCCGAGCTCCATGAGATGTTGCGTCTCTGGGAAAGCACAGATCCCCACTGCTGTAGTGCCTGTAGATAGGGCACCAAGGCACCGTGAAGAGCAGCAACAGGTTTCAGGGCTGGGCCCTTTCCTTGTGGGAGAAGGAGCCGGACGTTTGCCTTTTCGGCAAGAGGCTCTGCCGTGGCCGAGCGCCATGAGATGTTGCATCTCTGGGAAAGCACAGATCCCCATTGCTGTTGTCCCTGTAGATAGGGCGCCAAGGGTCCGTGAAGAGCAGCAACAGCTTTCAGGGCTGGGCCCTTCCTTGTGGGAGAAGGAGCCGGGACGTTTGCCTTTTCGGCAAGAGGCTCTGCCGCGGCCGAGCGCCATGAGATGTTGCGTCTCTGGGAAAGCACAGATCCCCACTGCTGTTGTGCCTGTAGATAGGGCACCAAGGCACCGTGAAGAGCAGCAACAGCTTTCAGGGCTGGCCCTTCCTTGTGGGAGAAGGAGCCGGACGTTTGCCTTTTCGGCAAGATGCTCTGCCGCGGCCGAGCGCCATGAGATGTTGCGTCTCTGGGAAAGCACAGATCCCCACTGCTGTTCTGTGTGTAGATAGGGCGTCAAGGGTAGGTGAAGAGCAGCAACAGCTTTCAGGGCTGGGCCCTTCCTTGTGGGAGAAGGAGCCGGACGTTTGCCTTTTCGGCAAGAGGCTCTGCTGCGGCCGAGTGCCATGAGAAGTTGCGTCTCTGGGAAAGCACAGATCCCCACTGCTGTTGTGCCTGTAGATAGGGCGCCCAAGGCACCGTGAAGAGCAGCAACAGCTTTCAGGGCTGGGCCCTTCCTTGTAGGAGAAGGAGCCGGACATTTGCCTTTTCGGCAAGAGGCTCTGCCGCGGACGAACACCATGAGATGTTGCGTCTCTGGGAAAGCACAGATCCCCACTGCTGTTCTGCGTGTAGATAGGGCGTCAAGGGTAGGTGAAGAGCAGCAACAGCTTTCAGGGCTGGGCCCTTCCTTGTGGGAGAAGGAGCCGGACGTTTGCCTTTTCGGCAAGAGGCTCTGCCGCGGCCCGAGCGCCATGAGATGTTGCGTCTCTGGGAAAGCACAGATCCCCACTGCTGTTCTGCGTGTAGATAGGGCGCCAAGGGTAGGTGAAGAGCAGCAACAGCTTTCAGGGGTGGGCCCTTCCTTGTGGGAGAAGGAGCCGGACGTTTGCCTTTTCGGCAAGAGGCTCTGCCGCGGCCGAGCGCCATGAGATGTTGGGTCTCGGGGAAAGCACAGATCCCCACTGCTGTTGTGCCTGTAGATAGGGCGCCAAGGCACCATGAAGAGCAGCAACAGCTTTCAGGGCTGGGCCCTTCCTTGTGGGAGAAGGAGCCGGACGTTTGCCTTTTCGGCAAGAGGCTCTGCCGCGGCCGAGCGCCATGAGATGTTGCGTCTCTGGGAAAGCACAGATCCCCACTGCTGTTGTGCCTGTAGATAGGGCAACAAGGGTAGGAGAAGAGGAGCAACAGCTTTCAGGGCTGGGCCGTTCCTTGTGGGAGAAGGAGCCGGAGGTTTGCCTTTTCAGCAAGAGGCTCTGCCGCGGCCGAGCGCCATGAGATGTTGCGTCTCTGGGAAAGCACAGATCCCCACTGCTGTTCTGACTTTAGATAGGGCACCACAGAACCAAAAAGAGCAGCAACAGCTTTCAGGGCTGGGCCCTTCCTTGTGGGAGAAGGAGCCGGACGTTTGCCTTTTCGGCAAGAGGCTCTGCCGCCGCCGAGCACCGTGAGAAGTTGCGTCTCTGGGAAAGCACAGATCCCCACTGCTGTTGTGCCTGTAGATAGGGCGCCAAGGTACCGTGAAGAGCAGCAACAGCTTTCAGGACTGGGCCCTTCCTTGTGGGAGAAGGAGCCGGACGTTTGCCTTTTCGGCAAGAGGCTCAGCTGCAGCCGAGCTCCATGAGATGTTGCGTCTCTGGGAAAGCACAGATCCCCACTGCTGTAGTGCCTGTAGATAGGGCACCAAGGGACCATGAGGAGCAGCAACAGCTTTCAGGGCTGGGCCCTTCCTTGTGGGAGAAGGAGCCGGACGTTTGCCTTTTCGGCAAGAGGCTCTGCCGCGGCCGAGCGCCATGAGATGTTGCGTCTCTGGGAAAGCACAGATCCCCACTGCTGTTGTGCCTGTAGATAGGGCACCAAGGCACCATGAAGAGCAGCAACAGCTTTCAGGGCTGGCCCTTCCTTGTGGGAGAAGGAGCCGGACGTTTGCCTTTTCGGCAAGAGGCTCTGCCGCGGCCGAGCGCCATGAGATGTTGCGTCTCTGGGAAAGCACAGATCCCCACTGCTGTTCTGCGTGTAGATAGGGCGTCAAGGGTAGGTGAAGAGCAGGAACAGGTTTCAGGGCTGGGCCCTTCCTTGTGGGAGAAGGAGCCGGACGTTTTCCTTTTCGGCAAGAGGCTCTGCTGCAGCTGAGCTCCATGAGATGTTGCGTCTCTGGGAAAGCACAGATCCCCACTGCTGTTCTGCGTGTAGATAGAGCGCCAAGGGTAGGTGAAGAGCAGCAACAGCTTTCAGGGCTGGGCCCTTCCTTGTGGGAGAAGGAGCCAGACGTTTGCCTTTTCGGCAAGAGGCTCTGCCGCGGCCGAGCGCCATGAGATGTTGCGTCTCTGGGAAAGCACAGATCCCCACTGCTGTTCTGCGTGTAGATAGGGCGTCAAGGGTAGGTGAAGAGCAGCAACAGCTTTCAGGGGTGGGCCCTTCCTTGTGGGAGAAGGAGCCGGACGTTTGCCTTTTCGGCAAGAGGCTCTGCCGCGGCCGAGCGCCATGAGATGTTGGGTCTCGGGGAAAGCACAGATCCCCACTGCTGTTCTGCGTGTAGATAGGGCGTCAAGGGTAGGTGAAGAGCAGCAACAGCTTTCAGGGGAGGGCCCTTCCTTGTGGGAGAAGGAGCCGGACGTTTGCCTTTTCGGCAAGAGGCTCTGCCGCGGCCGAGCGCCATGAGATATTGCGTCTCTGGGAAAGCACAGATCCCCACTGCTGTTGTGCCTGTAGATAGGGTGCCAAGGGTAGGTGAAGAGCAGCAACAGCTTTCAGGGCTGGGCCCTTCCTTGTGGGAGAAGGAGCCGGACGTTTGCCTTTTCGGCAAGAGGCTCTGCTGCAGCCGAGCTCCATGAGATGTTGCGTCTCTGGGAAAGCACAGATCCCCACTGCTGTTGTGCCTGTAGACACGGCGCCAAGGGTAGGTGAAGAGCAGCAACAGCTTTCAGGGCTGGGCCCTTCCTTGTGGGAGAAGGAGCCGGACGTTTGCCTTTTCGGCAAGAGGCTCTGCCGCCGCCGAGCACCATGAGAAGTTGCGTCTCTGGGAAAGCACAGATCCCCACTGCTGTTGTGCCTGTAGATAGGGCGCCAAGGTACCGTGAAGAGCAGCAACAGCTTTGAGGGCTGGGCCCTTCCTTGTGGGAGAAGGAGCCGGACGTTTGCCTTTTCGGCAAGAGGCTCTGCTGCAGCCGAGCTCCATGAGATGTTGCGTCTCTGGGAAAGCACAGATCCCCACTGCTGTAGTGCCTGTAGATAGGGCACCAAGGGACCATGAGGAGCAGCAACAGCTTTCAGGTCTGGGCCCTTCCTTGTGGGAGAAGGAGCCGGACGTTTTCCTTTTCGGCAAGAGGCTCTGCTGCAGCTGAGCTCCATGAGATGTTGCGTCTCTGGGAAAGCACAGATCCCCACTGCTGTTGTGCCTGTAGATAGGGCACCAAGGCACCGTGAAGAGCAGCAACAGGTTTCAGGGCTGGGCCCTTCCTTGTGGGAGAAGGAGCCAGACGTTTGCCTTTTCGGCAAGAGGCTCTGCCGGGGCCGAGCGCCATGAGATGTTGCGTCTCTGGGAAAGCACAGATCCCCACTGCTGTTCTGCGTGTAGATAGGGCGTCAAGGGTAGGTGAAGAGCAGCAACAGCTTTCAGGGCTGGGCCCTTCCTTGTGGGAGAAGGAGCCGGACGTTTGCCTTTTCGGCAAGAGGCTCTGCCGCGGCCGAGCGCCATGAGATGTTGCGTCTCTGGGAAAGCACAGATCCCCACTGCTGTTCTGCGTGTAGATAGGGCGCCAAGGGTAGGTGAAGAGCAGCAACAGCTTTCAGGGCTGGGCCCTTCCTTGTGGGAGAAGGAGCCGGACGTTTGCCTTTTCGGCAAGAGGCTCTGCCGCGGCCGAGCGCCATGAGATGTTGCGTCTCTGGGAAAGCACAGATCCCCAGTGCTCTTGTGCCTGTAGATAGGGCGCCAAGGCACCGTAAAGAGCAGCAACAGCTTTCAGGGCTGGGCCCTTCGTTGTGGGAGAAGGAGCCGGACGTTTGCCTTTTCGGCAAGAGGCTATGCCGCGGCCGAGCGCCATGAGATGTTGCGTCTCTGGGAAAGCACAGATCCCCACTGCTGTTGTGCCTGTAGATAGGGCGCCAAGGCACCGTGAAGAGCAGCAACAGCTTTCAGGGCTGGGCCCTTCCTTGTGGGAGAAGGAGCCGGACATTTGCCTTTTCGGCAAGAGGCTCTGCCGCGGACGAACACCATGAGATGTTGCGTCTCTGGGAAAGCACAGATCCCCACTGCTGTTCTGCGTGTAGATAGGGCGTCAAGGGTAGGTGAAGAGCAGCAACAGCTTTCAGGGCTGGGCCCTTCCTTGTGGGAGAAGGAGCCGGACGTTTGCCTTTTCGGCAAGAGGATCTGCCGCCGCCGAGCACCATGAGAAGTTGCGTCTCTGGGAAAGCACAGATCCCCACTGCTGTTGTGCCTGTAGATAGGGCGCCAAGGTACCGTGAAGAGCAGCAACAGCTTTGAGGGCTGGGCCCTTCGTTGTGGGAGAAGGAGCCGGACGTTTGCCTTTTCGGCAAGAGGCTCTGCTGCAGCCGAGCTCCATGAGATGTTGCGTCTCTGGGAAAGCACAGATCCCCACTGCTGTAGTGCCTGTAGATAGGGCACCAAGGGACCATGAGGAGCAGCAACAGCTTTCAGGTCTGGGCCCTTCCTTGTGGGAGAAGGAGCCGGACGTTTTCCTTTTCGGCAAGAGGCTCTGCTGCAGCTGAGCTCCATGAGATGTTGCGTCTCTGGGAAAGCACAGATCCCCACTGCTGTTGTGCCTGTAGATAGGGCACCAAGGCACCGTGAAGAGCAGCAACAGGTTTCAGGGCTGGGCCCTTCCTTGTGGGAGAAGGAGCCAGACGTTTGCCTTTTCGGCAAGAGGCTCTGCCGGGGCCGAGCGCCATGAGATGTTGCGTCTCTGGGAAAGCACAGATCCCCACTGCTGTTCTGCGTGTAGATAGGGCGTCAAGGGTAGGTGAAGAGCAGCAACAGCTTTCAGGGCTGGGCCCTTCCTTGTGGGAGAAGGAGCCGGACGTTTGCCTTTTCGGCAAGAGGCTCTGCCGCGGCCGAGCGCCATGAGATGTTGCGTCTCGGGGAAAGCACAGATCCCCACTGCTGTTGTGCCTGTAGATAGGGCGCCAAGGGACCATGAAGAGCAGCAACAGCTTTCAGGGCTGGGCCCTTCCTTGTGGGAGAAGGAGCCGGACGTTTGCCTTTTCGGCAAGAGGCTCTGCCGCGGCCGAGCGCCATGAGATGTTGCGTGTCTGGGAAAGCACAGATCCCCACTGCTGTTGTGCCTGTAGATAGGGCGACAAGGGTAGGAGAAGCGGAGCAACAGCTTTCAGGGCTGGGCCCTTCCTTGTGGGAGAAGGAGCCGGACGTTCGCCTTTTCGGCAAGAGGCTCTGCCGCGGCCGAGCGCCATGAGAAGTTGCGTCTCTGGGAAAGAACAGATCCCCACTGCTGTTGTGCCTGTAGATAGGGCGCCAAGGCACCGTGAAGAGCAGCAACAGCTTTCAGGGCTGGGCCCTTCCTTGTGGGAGAAGAAGCCGGACGTTTGCCTTTTCGGCAAGAGGCTCTGCTGCAGCTGAGCTCCATGAGATGTTGGGTCTCGGGGAAAGCACAGATCCCCACTGCTGTTGTGCCTGTAGATAGGGCACTAAGGGACCATGAAGAGCAGCAACAGCTTTCAGGGCTGGGCCCTTCCTTGTGGGAGAAGGAGCCGGACGTTTGCCTTTTCGGCAAGAGGCTCTGCCGCGTCCGAGCGCCATGAGATGTTGCATCTCTGGGCAAGCACAGATCCCCACTGCTGTTCTGAGTGTAGATAGGGCGTCAAGGGTAGGTGAAGAGCAGCAACAGCTTTCAGGGCTGGGCCCTTCCTTGTGGGAGAAGGAGCCGGACGTTTGCCTTTTCGGCAAGAGGCTCTGCCGCGGCCGAGCGCCATGAGATGTTGCGTCTCTGGGAAAGCACAGATCCCCACTGCTGTTCTGCGTGTAGATAGGGCGCCAAGGGTAGGTGAAGAGCAGCAACAGCTTTCAGGGCTGGGCCCTTCCTTGTGGGAGAAGGAGCCGGACATTTGCCTTTTCGGCAAGAGGCTCTGCCGCGGCCGAGCGCCATGAGATGTTGCGTCTCTGGGAAAGCACAGATCCCCAGTGCTCTTGTGCCTGTAGATAGGGCGCCAAGGCACCGTAAAGAGCAGCAACAGCTTTCAGGGCTGGGCCCTTCGTTGTGGGAGAAGGAGCCGGACGTTTGCCTTTTCGGCAAGAGGCTATGGCGCGGCCGAGCGCCATGAGATGTTGCGTCTCTGGGAAAGCACAGATCCCCACTGCTGTTGTGCCTGTAGATAGGGCGCCAAGGCACCGTGAAGAGCAGCAACAGCTTTCAGGGCTGGGCCCTTCCTTGTGGGAGAAGGAGCCGGACATTTGCCTTTTCGGCAAGAGGCTCTGCCGCGGACGAACACCATGAGATGTTGCGTCTCTGGGAAAGCACAGATCCCCACTGCTGTTCTGCGTGTAGATAGGGCGTCAAGGGTAGGTGAAGAGCAGCAACAGCTTTCAGGGCTGGGCCCTTCGTTGTGGGAGAAGGAGCCGGACGTTTGCCTTTTCGGCAAGAGGCTCTGCCGCGGCCGAGCGCCATGAGATGTTGAGTCTCTGGGAAAGCACAGATCCCCACTGCTGTTCTGCCTGTAGATAGGGCGACAAGGGTAGGAGAAGAGGAGCAACAGCTTTCAGGGCTGGGCCCTTCCTTGTGGGAGAAGGAGCCGGACGTTCGCCTTTTCGGCAAGAGGCTCTGCTGCAGCCGAGCTCCATGAGATGTAGGGTCTCGGGGAAAGCACAGATCCCCACTGCTGTTCTGCCTGTAGATAGGGCACCAAGGGACCATGAAGAGCAGCAACAGCTTTGAGGGCTGGGCCGTTCCTTGTGGGAGAAGGAGCCGGACGTTTGCCTTTTCGGCAAGAGGCTCTGCCGCGGCCGAGCGCCATGAGATGTTGCATCTCTGGGAAAGCACAGATCCCCACTGCTGTTGTGCCTGTAGATAGGGCGCCAAGCGTCCGTGAAGAGCAGCAACAGATTTCAGGGCTGGGCCCTTCCTTGTGGGAGAAGGAGCCGGACATTTGCCTTTTCGGCAAGAGGCTCCGCCGCGGCCGAGCGCCATGAGATGTTGCGTCTCTGGGAAAGCACAGATCCCCACTGCTGTTGTGCCTGTAGATAGGGCGCCAAGGCACCGTGAAGAGCAGCAACAGCTTTCAGGGCTGGGCCCTTCCTTGTGGGAGAAGGAGCCGGACATTTGCCTTTTCGGCAAGAGGCTCTGCCGCGGCCGAGGGCCATGAGATGTTGCGTCTCTGGGAAAGCACAGATCCCCACTGCTGTTCTGCGTGTAGATAGGGCGCCAAGGGTAGGTGAAGAGCAGCAACAGCTTTCAGGGCTGGGCCGTTCCTTGTGGGAGAAGGAGCCGGACATTTGCCTTTTTGGCAATAGGCTCTGCCGCGGCAGAGCGCCATGAGATGTTGCGTCTCTGGGAAAGCACAGATCCCCACTGCTGTTGTGCCTGTAGATAGGGCGCCAAGGGTAGGTGAAGAGCAGCAACAGCTTTCAGGGCTGGGCCCTTCCTTGTGGGAGAAGGAGCCGGACGTTTGCCTTTTCGGCAAGAGGCTCTGCCGCGGCCGAGCGCCATGAGATGTTGCGTCTCTGGGAAAGCACAGATCCCCAGTGCTCTTGTGCCTGTAGATAGGGCGCCAAGGCACCGTAAAGAGCAGCAACAGCTTTCAGGGCTGGGCCCTTCGTTGTGGGAGAAGGAGCCGGACGTTTGCCTTTTCGGCAAGAGGCTATGGCGCGGCCGAGCGCCATGAGATGTTGCGTCTCTGGGAAAGCACAGATCCCCACTGCTGTTGTGCCTGTAGATAGGGCGCCAAGGCACCGTGAAGAGCAGCAACAGGTTTCAGGGCTGGGCCCTTCCTTGTGGGAGAAGGAGCCGGACATTTGCCTTTTCGGCAAGAGGCTCTGCCGCGGACGAACACCATGAGATGTTGCGTCTCTGGGAAAGCACAGATCCCCACTGCTGTTCTGCGTGTAGATAGGGCGTCAAGGGTAGGTGAAGAGCAGCAACAGCTTTCAGGGCTGGGCCCTTCCTTGTGGGAGAAGGAGCCGGACGTTTGCCTTTTCGGCAAGAGGCTCTGCCGCGGCCGAGCGCCATGAGATGTTGCATCTCTGGGAAAGCACAGATCCCCACTGCTGTTGTGCCTGTAGATAGGGCGCCAAGCGTCCGTGAAGAGCAGCAACAGATTTCAGGGCTGGGCCCTTCCTTGTGGGAGAAGGAGCCGGACATTTGCCTTTTCGGCAAGAGGCTCCGCCGCGGCCGAGCGCCATGAGATGTTGCGTCTCTGGGAAAGCACAGATCCCCACTGCTGTTGTGCCTGTAGATAGGGCGCCAAGGCACCGTGAAGAGCAGCAACAGCTTTCAGGGCTGGGCCCTTCCTTGTGGGAGAAGGAGCCGGACATTTGCCTTTTCGGCAAGAGGCTCTGCCGCGGCCGAGGGCCATGAGATGTTGCGTCTCTGGGAAAGCACAGATCCCCACTGCTGTTCTGCGTGTAGATAGGGCGCCAAGGGTAGGTGAAGAGCAGCAACAGCTTTCAGGGCTGGGCCGTTCCTTGTGGGAGAAGGAGCCGGACATTTGCCTTTTTGGCAATAGGCTCTGCCGCGGCAGAGCGCCATGAGATGTTGCGTCTCTGGGAAAGCACAGATCCCCACTGCTGTTGTGCCTGTAGATAGGGCGCCAAGGGTAGGTGAAGAGCAGCAACAGCTTTCAGGGCTGGGCCCTTCCTTGTGGGAGAAGGAGCTGGACGTTTGCCTTTTCGGCAAGAGGCTCTGCCGCGGCCGAGCGCCATGAGATGTTGCGTCTCTGGGAAAGCACAGATCCCCACTGCTGTTGTGCCTCTGGATAGGGCACCAAGGCACCATGAAGAACAGCAACAGCTTTCAGGGCTGGGCCCTTCCTTGTGGGAGAAGGAGCCGGACGTTTGCGTTTTCGGCAAGAGGCTCTGCCGCGGACGAACACCATGAGATGTTGCGTCTCTGGGAAAGCACAGATCCCCACTGCTGTTGTGCCTGTAGATAGGGCGTCAAGGGTATGTGAAGAGCAGCAACAGCTTTCAGGGCTGGGCCCTTCCTTGTGGGAGAAGGAGCCGGACGTTTGCCTTTTCGGCAAGAGGCTCTGCCGCGGCCGAGCGCCATGAGATGTTGCGTCTCTGGGAAAGCACAGATCCCCACTGCTGTTGTGCCTGTAGATAGGGCACCAAGGAACCGTGAAGAGCAGCAACAGCTTTCAGGGCTGGGCCCTTCCTTGTGGGAGTAGGAGCCGGACGTTTGCCTTTTCGGCAAGAGGCTATGCCGCGGCCGAGCGCCATGAGATGTTGCGTCTCTGGGAAAGCACAGATCCCCACTGCTGTTGTGCCTGTAGATAGGGCGCCAAGTGTAGGTGAAGAGCAGCAACAGCTTTCAGGGCTGGGCCCTTCCTTGTGGGAGAAGGAGCCGGACATTTGCCTTTTCGGCAAGAGGCTCTGCCGCGGCCTAGCGCCATGAGATGTTGCCTCTCTGGGAAAGCACAGATCCCCACTGCTGTTCTGCGTGTAGATAGGGCGTCAAGGGTAGGTGAAGAGCAGCAACAGCTTTCAGGGCTGGGCCCTTCCTTGTGGGAGAAGGAGCCGGACGTTTGCCTTTTCGGCAAGAGGCTCTGCCGCGGCCGAGCGCCATGAGATGTTGCGTCTCTGGGAAAGCACAGATCCCCACTGCTGTTCTGCGTGTAGATAGGGCGCCAAGGGTAGGTGAAGAGCAGCAACAGCTTTCAGGGCTGGGCCCTTCCTTGTGGGAGAAGGAGGCGGACGTTCGCCTTTTCGGCAGAGGTTCTGCCGCGGCCGAGTGCCATGAGAAGTTGCGTCTCTGGGAAAGCACAGATCCCCACTGCTGTTGTGCCTGTAGAAAGGGCGCCAAGGCACCGTGAAGAGCAGCAACAGGTTTCAGGGCTGGTCCCTTCCTTGTGGGAGAAGGAGCCGGACGTTTGCCTTTTCGCCAAGAGGCTCTGCTGCAGCCGAGCTCCATGAGATGTAGGGTCTCTGGGAAAGCACAGATCCCCACTGCTGTTCTGCCTGTAGATAGGGCACCACAGAACCATGAAGAGCAGCAACAGCTTTCAGGGCTGGGCCCTTCCTTGTGGGAGAAGGAGCCGGACGTTTGCCTTTTCGGCAAGAGGCTCTGCCGCGGCCGAGCGCCATGAGATGTTGCATCTCTGGGAAAGCACAGATCCCCACTGCTGTTGTGCCTGTAGATAGGGCACCAAGCGTCCGTGAAGAGCAGCAACAGATTTCAGGGCTGGGCCCTTCCTTGTGGGAGAAGGAGCCGGACGTTTGCCTTTTCGGCAAGAGGCTCTGCCGCGGCCGAGCGCCATGAGATGTTGCGTCTCTGGGAAAGCACAGATCCCCAGTGCTCTTGTGCCTGTAGATAGGGCGCCAAGGCACCGTAAAGAGCAGCAACAGCTTTCAGGGCTGGGCCCTTCGTTGTGGGAGAAGGAGCCGGACGTTTGCCTTTTCGGCAAGAGGCTATGCCGCGGCCGAGCGCCATGAGATGTTGCGTCTCTGGGAAAGCACAGATCCCCACTGCTGTTGTGCCTGTAGATAGGGCGCCAAGGCACCGTGAAGAGCAGCAACAGCTTTCAGGGCTGGGCCCTTCCTTGTGGGAGAAGGAGCCGGACATTTGCCTTTTCGGCAAGAGGCTCTGCCGCGGACGAACACCATGAGATGTTGCGTCTCTGGGAAAGCACAGATCCCCACTGCTGTTCTGCGTGTAGATAGGGCGTCAAGGGTAGGTGAAGAGCAGCAACAGCTTTCAGGGCTGGGCCCTTCCTTGTGGGAGAAGGAGCCGGACGTTTGCCTTTTCGGCAAGAGGCTCTGCCGCGGCCGAGCGCCATGAGATGTTGAGTCTCTGGGAAAGCACAGATCCCCACTGCTGTTCTGCCTGTAGATAGGGCGACAAGGGTAGGAGAAGAGGAGCAACAGCTTTCAGGGCTGGGCCCTTCCTTGTGGGAGAAGGAGCCGGACGTTTGCCTTTTCGGCAGAGGTTCTGCCGCGGCCGAGTGCCATGAGAAGTTGCGTCTCTGGGAAAGCACAGATCCCCACTGCTGTTGTGCCTGTAGAAAGGGCGCCAAGGCACCGTGAAGAGCAGCAACAGCTTTCAGGGCTGGGCCCTTCCTTGTGGGAGAAGGAGCCGGACATTTGCCTTTTCGCCAAGAGGCTCTGCTGCAGCCGAGCTCCATGAGATGTAGGGTCTCGGGGAAAGCACAGATCCCCACTGCTGTTCTGCCTGTAGATAGGGCACCAAGGGACCATGAAGAGCAGCAACAGCTTTCAGGGCTGGGCCCTTCCTTGTGGGAGAAGGAGCCGGACGTTTGCCTTTTCGGCAAGAGGCTCTGCCGCGGCCGAGCGCCATGAGATGTTGCATCTCTGGGAAAGCACAGATCCCCACTGCTGTTGTGCCTGTAGATAGGGCGCCAAGCGTCCGTGAAGAGCAGCAACAGATTTCAGGGCTGGGCCCTTCCTTGTGGGAGAAGGAGCCGGACATTTGCCTTTTCGGCAAGAGGCTCTGCCGCGGCCGAGCGCCATGAGATGTTGCGTCTCTGGGAAAGCACAGATCCCCACTGCTGTTGTGCCTGTAGATAGGGCGCCAAGGCACCGTGAAGAGCAGCAACAGCTTTCAGGGCTGGGCCCTTCCTTGTGGGAGAAGGAGCCGGACATTTGCCTTTTCGGCAAGAGGCTCTGCCGCGGCCGAGGGCCATGAGATGTTGCGTCTCTGGGAAAGCACAGATCCCCACTGCTGTTCTGCGTGTAGATAGGGCACCAAGGGTAGGTGAAGAGCAGCAACAGCTTTCAGGGCTGGGCCGTTCCTTGTGGGAGAAGGAGCCGGACATTTGCCTTTTTGGCAATAGGCTCTGCCGCGGCAGAGCGCCATGAGATGTTGCGTCTCTGGGAAAGCACAGATCCCCACTGCTGTTCTGCCTGTAGATAGGGTGCCAAGGGTAGGTGAAGAGCAGCAACAGCTTTCAGGGCTGGGCCCTTCCTTGTGGGAGAAGGAGCTGGACGTTTGCCTTTTCGGCAAGAGGCTCTGCCGCGGCCGAGCGCCATGAGATGTTGCGTCTCTGGGAAAGCACAGATCCCCACTGCTGTTGTGCCTGTAGATAGGGCACCAAGGCACCATGAAGAACAGCAACAGCTTTCAGGGCTGGGCCCTTCCTTGTGGGAGAAGGAGCCGGACGTTTGCGTTTTCGGCAAGAGGCTCTGCCGCGGACGAACACCATGAGATGTTGCGTCTCTGGGAAAGCACAGATCCCCACTGCTGTTGTGCCTGTAGATAGGGCGTCAAGGGTATGTGAAGAGCAGCAACAGCTTTCAGGGCTGGGCCCTTCCTTGTGGGAGAAGGAGCCGGACGTTTGCCTTTTCGGCAAGAGGCTCTGCCGCGGCCGAGCGCCATGAGATGTTGCGTCTCTGGGAAAGCACAGATCCCCACTGCTGTTGTGCCTGTAGATAGGGCACCAAGGAACCGTGAAGAGCAGCAACAGCTTTCAGGGCTGGGCCCTTCCTTGTGGGAGTAGGAGCCGGACGTTTGCCTTTTCGGCAAGAGGCTATGCCGCGGCCGAGCGCCATGAGATGTTGCGTCTCTGGGAAAGCACAGATCCCCACTGCTGTTGTGCCTGTA
The DNA here is from genome assembly GCF_026419915.1 of Harpia harpyja. Taxonomy (NCBI): domain Eukaryota; kingdom Metazoa; phylum Chordata; class Aves; order Accipitriformes; family Accipitridae; genus Harpia; species Harpia harpyja. The sequence continues at coordinate 43,681,025 of NC_068953.1, read as the reverse complement.
GATAGGGCGCCAAGGGTAGGTGAAGAGCAGCAACAGCTTTCAGGGCTGGGCCCTTCCTTGTGGGAGAAGGAGCCGGACGTTTGCCTTTTCGACAAGAGGCTCTGCCGCGGCCGAGCGCCATGAGATGTTGCGTCTCTGGGAAAGCACAGATCCCCACTGCTGTTCTGCGTGTAGATAGGGCGCCAAGGGTAGGTGAAGAGCAGCAACAGGTTTCAGGGCTGGGCCCTTCCTTGTGGTAGAAGGAGCCGGACGTTTGCCTTTTCGGCAAGAGGCTCTGCCGCGGCCGAGCGCCATGAGATGTTGCGTCTCTGGGAAAGCACAGATCCCCAGTGCTCTTGTGCCTGTAGATAGGGCGCCAAGGCACCGTGAAGAGCAGCAACAGCTTTCAGGGCTGGGCCCTTCGTTGTGGGAGAAGGAGCCGGACGTTTGCCTTTTCGGCAAGAGGCTCTGCCGCGGCCGAGCGCCATGAGATGTTGCGTCTCTGGGAAAGCACAGATCCCCACTGCTGTTGTGCCTGTAGATAGGGCGCCAAGGCACCATGAAGAGCAGCAACAGCTTTCAGGGCTGGGCCCTTCCTTGTGGGAGAAGGAGCCGGACGTTTGCCTTTTCGGCAAGAGGCTCTGCCGCGGCCGAGCGCCATGAGATGTTGAGTCTCTGGGAAAGCACAGATCCCCACTGCTGTTGTGCCTGTAGATAGGGCGCCAAGGGTAGGAGAAGAGGAGCAACAGCTTTCAGGGCTGGGCCCTTCCTTGTGGGAGAAGGAGGCGGACGTTCGCCTTTTCGGCAGAGGTTCTGCCGCGGCCGAGTGCCATGAGAAGTTGCGTCTCTGGGAAAGCACAGATCCCCACTGCTGTTGTGCCTGTAGAAAGGGCGCCAAGGCACCGTGAAGAGCAGCAACAGCTTTCAGGGCTGGGCCCTTCCTTGTGGGAGAAGGAGCCGGACATTTGCCTTTTCGCCAAGAGGCTCTGCTGCAGCCGAGCTCCATGAGATGTAGGGTCTCTGGGAAAGCACAGATCCCCACTGCTGTTCTGCCTGTAGATAGGGCACCACAGAACCATGAAGAGCAGCAACAGCTTTCAGGGCTGGGCCCTTCCTTGTGGGAGAAGGAGCCGGACGTTTGCCTTTTCGGCAAGAGGCTATGCCGTGGCCGAGCGCCATGAGATGTTGCGTCTCTGGGAAAGCACAGATCCCCACTGCTGTTGTGCCTGTAGATAGGGCGCCAAGGCACCGTGAAGAGCAGCAACAGCTTTCAGGGCTGGGCCCTTCCTTGTGGGAGAAGGAGCCGGACATTTGCCTTATCGGCAAGAGGCTCTGCCGCGGCCGAGGGCCATGAGATGTTGCGTCTTTGGGAAAGCACAGATCCCCACTGCTGTTCTGCGTGTAGATAGGGCGCCAAGGGTAGGTGAAGAGCAGCAACAGCTTTCAGGGCTGGGCCGTTCCTTGTGGGAGAATGAGCCGGACATTTGCCTTTTTGGCAATAGGCTCTGCCGCGGCAGAGCGCCATGAGATGTTGCGTCTCTGGGAAAGCACAGATCCCCACTGCTGTTCTGCGTGTAGATAGGGCATCAAGGGTAGGTGAAGAGCAGCAACAGCTTTCAGGGCTGGGCCCTTCCTTGTGGGAGAAGGAGCTGGACGTTTGCCTTTTCGGCAAGAGGCTCTGCCGCGGCCGAGCGCCATGAGATGTTGCGTCTCTGGGAAAGCACAGATCCCCACTGCTGTTGTGCCTGTAGATAGGGCACCAAGGCACGATGAAGAACAGCAACAGCTTTCAGGGCTGGGCCCTTCCTTGTGGGAGAAGGAGCCGGACGTTTGCATTTTCGGCAAGAGGCTCTGCCGCGGACGAACACCATGAGATGTTGCGTCTCTGGGAAAGCACAGATCCCCACTGCTGTTGTGCCTGTAGATAGGGCGTCAAGGGTACGTGAAGAGCAGCAACAGCTTTCAGGGCTGGGCCCTTCCTTGTGGGAGAAGGGGCCGGACGTTTGCCTTTTCGGCAAGAGGCTCTGCCGCCGCCGAGCGCCATGAGATGTTGCGTCTCTGGGAAAGCACAGATCCCCACTGCTGTTGTGCCTGTAGATAGGGCACCAAGGAACCGTGAAGAGCAGCAACAGCTTTCACGGCTGGGCCCTTCCTTGTGGGAGAAGGAGCCGGACGTTTGCCTTTTCGGCAAGAGGCTCTGCCGCGGCCGAGCGCCATGAGATGTTGCGTCTCTGGGAAAGCACAGATCCCCACTGCTGTTGTGCCTGTAGATAGGGCGCCAAGTGTAGGTGAAGAGCAGCAACAGCTTTCAGGGCTGGGCCCTTCCTTGTGGGAGAAGGAGCCGGACGTTTGCCTTTTCGGCAAGAGGCTCTGCCGCCGCCGAGCGCCATGAGATGTTGCGTCTCTGGGAAAGCACAGATCCCCACTGCTGTTGTGCCTGTAGATAGGGCGTCAAGGGTACGTGAAGAGCAGCAACAGCTTTGAGGGCTGGGCCCTTCCTTGTGGGAGAAGGAGCCGGACATTTGCCTTTTCGGCAAGAGGCTCTGCCGCGGCCGAGCGCCATGAGATGTTGCGTCTCTGGGAAAGCACAGATCCCCACTGCTGTTGTGCCTGTAGATAGGGCACCAAGGAACCGTGAAGAGCAGCAACAGCTTTCAGGGCTGGGCCCTTCCTTGTGGGAGAAGGAGCCGGACGTTTGCCTTTTCGGCAAGAGGCTCTGCCGCGGACGAACACCATGAGCAGTTGCGTCTCTGGGAAAGCACAGATCCCCACTGCTGTTCTGCGTGTAGATAGGGCGTCAAGGGTAGGTGAAGAGCAGCAACAGCTTTCAGGGCTGGGCCCTTCCTTGTGGGAGAAGGAGCCGGACGTTTGCCTTTTCGGCAAGAGGCTCTGCCGCGGCCGAGCGCCATGAGATGTTGCGTCTCTGGGAAAGCACAGATCCCCACTGCTCTTGTGCCTGTAGATAGGGCGCCAAGGCACCGTGAAGAGCAGCAACAGCTTTCAGGGCTGGGCCCTTCGTTGTGGGAGAAGGAGCCGGACGTTTGCCTTATCGGCAAGAGGCTCTGCCGCGGCCGAGCGCCATGAGATGTTGCGTCTCTGGGAAAGCACAGATCCAAGGTGCTCTTGTGCCTGTAGATAGGGCACCAAGGCACCGTGAAGAGCAGCAACAGCTTTCAGGGCTGGGCCCTTCCTTGTGGGAGAAGGAGCCGGACATTTGCCTTTTCGGCAAGAGGCTATGCCGCGGCCGAGCGCCATGAGATGTTGCGTCTCTGGGAAAGCACAGATCCCCACTGCTGTTGTGCCTGTAGATAGGGCGCCAAGGGTCCGTGAAGAGCAGCAACAGCTTTCAGGGCTGGGCCCTTCCTTGTGGTAGAAGGAGCCGGACGTTTGTATTTTAGGCAAGAAGCTCTGCCGCGGCTGAGCGCCAAGAGATGTTGCGTCTCTGGGAAAGCACAGATCCCCACTGCTGTTGTGCCTGTAGATAGGGCGCCAAGGCACCGTGAAGAGCAGCAACAGCTTTCAGGGCTGGGCCCTTCCTTGTGGGAGAAGGAGCCGGACATTTACCTTTTCGGCAAGAGGCTCTGCTGCAGCCGAGCTCCATGAGATGTTGGGTCTCGGGGAAAGCACAGATCCCCACTGCTGTTCTGCCTGTAGATAGGGCACCAAGGGACCATGAAGAGCAGCAACAGCTTTCACGGCTGGGCCCTTCCTTGTGGGAGAAGGAGCCAGACGTTTGCCTTTTCGGCAAGAGGCTCTGCCGCGGCCGAGTGCCATGAGATGTTGCATCTCTGGGAAAGCACAGATCCCCACTGCTGTTGTGCCTGTAGATAGGGCGCCAAGCGTCCGTGAAGAGCAGCAACAGCTTTCAGGGCTGGGCCCTTCCTTGTGGGAGAAGGAGCCGGACGTTTGCCTTTTCGACAAGAGGCTCTGCCGCGGCCGAGCGCCATGAGATGTTGCGTCTCTGGGAAAGCACAGATCCCCACTGCTGTTCTGCGTGTAGATAGGGCGCCAAGGGTAGGTGAAGAGCAGCAACAGCTTTCAGGGCTGGGCCCTTCCTTGTGGGAGAAGGAGCCGGACGTTTGCCTTTTCGGCAAGAGGCTCTGCCGCCGCCGAGCGGCATGAGATGTTGCGTCTCTGGGAAAGCAGAGATCCCCAGTGCTCTTGTGCCTGTAGATAGGGCGCCAAGGCACCGTGAAGAGCAGCAACAGCTTTGAGGGCTGGGCCCTTCCTTGTGGGAGAAGGAGCCGGACATTTGCCTTTTCGGCATGAGGCTCTGCCGCGGCCGAGCGCCATGAGATGTTGCGTCTCTGGGAAAGCACAGATCCCCACTGCTGTTCTGCCTGTAGATAGGGCGCCAAGGGTAGGTGAAGAGCAGCAACAGCTTTCAGGGCTGGGCCCTTCCTTGTGGGAGAAGGAGCCGGACGTTTGCCTTTTCGGCAAGAGGCTCTGCCGCCGCCGAGCGCCATGAGATGTTGCGTCTCTGGGAAAGCACAGATCCCCACTGCTGTTCTGCCTGTAGATAGGGCGTCAAGGGTAGGTGAAGAGCAGCAACAGCTTTCAGGGCTGGGCCCTTCCTTGTGGGAGAAGGAGCCGGACGTTTGCCTTTTCGGCAAGAGGCTCTGCTGCAGCCGAGCTCCATGAGATGTTGCGTCTGTGGGAAAGCACAGATCCCCACTGCTGTTGTGCCTGTAGATAGGGCACCAAGGCACCGTGAAGAGCAGCAACAGGTTTCAGGGCTGGGCCCTTCCTGTGGGAGAAGGAGCCGGACGTTTGCCTTTTCGGCAAGAGGCTCTGCCGCAGCCGAGCGCCATGAGATGTTGCGTCTCTGGGAAAGCACAGATCCCCACTGCTGTTCTGCGTGTAGATAGGGCGACAAGGGTAGGTGAAGAGCAGCAACAGCTTTCAGGGCTGGGCCCTTCCTTGTGGGAGAAGGAGCCGGACGTTTGCCTTTTCGGTAAGAGGCTCTGCTGCAGCCGAGCTCCATGAGATGTTGCGTCTCTGGGAAAGCACAGATCCCCACTGCTGTTGTGCCTGTAGATAGGGCACCAAGGCACCGTGAAGAGCAGGAACAGGTTTCAGGGCTGCGCCCTTCCTTGTGGGAGAAGGAGCCGGACGTTTGCCTTTTCGGCAAGAGGCTCTGCCGCAGCCGAGCGCCATGAGATGTTGCGTCTCTGGGAAAGCACAGATCCCCACTGCTGTTGTGCCTGTAGATAGCGCGACAAGGGTAGGTGAAGAGGAGCAACAGCTTTCAGGGCTGGGCCCTTCCTTGTTGGAGAAGGAGACGGATGTTTGCCTTTTCGGAAAGAGGCCCTGCCGCGGCCGAGCGCCATGAGATGTTGCGTCTCTGGGAAAGCACAGATCCCCACTGCTGTTGTGCCTGTAGATAGGGCACCACAGAACCGTGAAGAGCAGCAACAGCTTTCAGGGCTGGGCCCTTCCTTGTGGGAGAAGGAGCCGGACGTTTGCCTTTTCGGCAAGAGGCTCTGCTGCAGCCTAGCGCCATGAGATGTTGCCTCTCTGGGAAAGCACAGATCCCCACTGCTGTTGTGCCTGTAGATAGGGCACCAAGGCACCGTGAAGAGCAGGAACAGGTTTCAGGGCTGGGCCCTTCCTTGTGGGAGAAGGAGCCGGACGTTTGACTTTTCGGCAAGAGGCTCTGCCGCAGCCGAGCGCCATGAGATGTTGCGTCTCTGGGAAAGCACAGATCCCCACTGCTGTTGTGCCTGTAGATAGCGCGACAAGGGTAGGTGAAGAGGAGCAACAGCTTTCAGGGCTGGGCCCTTCCTTGTTGGAGAAGGAGCCGGATGTTTGCCTTTTCAGCAAGAGGCCCTGCCGCGGCCGAGCGCCATGAGATGTTGCGTCTCTGGGAAAGCACAGATCCCCACTGCTGTTGTGCCTGTAGATAGGGCACCACAGAACCGTGAAGAGAAGCAACAGCTTTCAGGGCTGGGCCCTTCCTTGTTGGAAAAGGAGCCGGACGTTTGCCTTTTCGGCAAGAGGCTCTGCCGCGGCCGAGCGCCATGAGAAGTTGCGTCTCTGGGAAAGCACAGATCCCCACTGCTGTTGTGCCTGTAGATAGGGCACCAAGGCACCGTGAAGAGCAGCAACAGCTTTCAGGGCTGGGCTCTTCCTTGTGGGAGAAGGAGCCGGACGTTTGCCTTTTCGGCAAGAGGCTCTGCCGCGGCCGAGCGCCATGAGATGTTGCGTCTCTGGGAAAGCACAGATCCCCACTGCTGTTCTGCCTGTAGATAGGGCGTCAAGGGTAGGTGAAGAGCAGCAACAGCTTTCAGGGCTGGGCCCTTCCTTGTGGGAGAAGGAGCCGGACGTTTGCCTTTTCGGCAAGAGGCTCTGCCGCCGCCTAGCGCCATGAGATGTTGGGTCTCGGGGAAAGCACAGATCCCCACTGCTGTTGTGCCTGTAGATAGGGCGCCAAGGCACCATGAAGAGCAGCAACAGCTTTCAGGGCTGGGCCCTTCCTTGTGGGAGAAGGAGCCGGACGTTTGCCTTTTCGGCAAGAGGCTCTGCCGCGGCCGAGCGCGATGAGATATTGCGTCTCTGGGAAAGCACAGATCCCCACTGCTGTTGTGCCTGTAGATAGGGCGCCAAGGCACCGTGAAGAGCAGCAACAGGTTTCAGGGCTGGGCCCTTCCTTGTGGGAGAAGGAGCCGGACGTTTGCCTTTTCGGCAAGAGGCTCTGCCGCGGCCGAGCGCCATGAGATGTTGCATCTCTGGGAAAGCACAGATCCCCACTGCTGTTGTGCCTGTAGATAGGGCGCCAAGCGTCCGTGAAGAGCAGCAACAGCTTTCAGGGCTGGGCCCTTCCTTGTGGGAGAAGGAGCCGGACGTTTGCCTTTTCGGCAAGAGGCTCTGCCGCGGCCGAGCGCCATGAGATGTTGCGTCTCTGGGAAAGCACAGATCCCCACTGCTGTTGTGCCTGTAGATAGGGCGCCAAGGCACCGTGAAGAGCAGCAACAGCTTTCAGGGCTGGGCCCTTCCTTGTGGGAGAAGGAGCCGGACATTTGCCTTTTCGGCAAGAGGCTCTGCCGCGGCCAAGCGCCATGAGATGTTGCCTCTCTGGGAAAGCACAGATCCCCACTGCTGTTCTGCGTGTAGATAGGGCGCCAAGGGTAGGTGAAGAGCAGCAACAGCTTTCAGGGCTGGGCCGTTCCTTGTGGGAGAAGGAGCCGGACATTTGCCTTTTTGGCAATAGGCTCTGCCGCGGCAGAGCGCCATGAGATGTTGCGTCTCTGGGAAAGCACAGATCCCCACTGCTGTTGTGCCTGTAGATAGGGCGCCAAGGGTAGGTGAAGAGCAGCAACAGCTTTCAGGGCTGGGCCCTTCCTTGTGGGAGAAGGAGCTGGACGTTTGCCTTTTCGGCAAGAGGCTCTGCCGCGGCCGAGCGCCATGAGATGTTGCGTCTCTGGGAAAGCACAGATCCCCACTGCTGTTGTGCCTCTGGATAGGGCACCAAGGCACCATGAAGAACAGCAACAGCTTTCAGGGCTGGGCCCTTCCTTGTGGGAGAAGGAGCCGGACGTTTGCGTTTTCGGCAAGAGGCTCTGCCGCGGACGAACACCATGAGATGTTGCGTCTCTGGGAAAGCACAGATCCCCACTGCTGTTGTGCCTGTAGATAGGGCGTCAAGGGTATGTGAAGAGCAGCAACAGCTTTCAGGGCTGGGCCCTTCCTTGTGGGAGAAGGAGCCGGACGTTTGCCTTTTCGGCAAGAGGCTCTGCCGCGGCCGAGCGCCATGAGATGTTGCGTCTCTGGGAAAGCACAGATCCCCACTGCTGTTGTGCCTGTAGATAGGGCACCAAGGAACCGTGAAGAGCAGCAACAGCTTTCAGGGCTGGGCCCTTCCTTGTGGGAGTAGGAGCCGGACGTTTGCCTTTTCGGCAAGAGGCTCTGCCGCGGCCGAGCGCCATGAGATGTTGCGTCTCTGGGAAAGCACAGATCCCCAGTGCTCTTGTGCCTGTAGATAGGGCGCCAAGGCACCGTAAAGAGCAGCAACAGCTTTCAGGGCTGGGCCCTTCGTTGTGGGAGAAGGAGCCGGACGTTTGCCTTTTCGGCAAGAGGCTCTGCCACGGCCGAGCGCCATGAGATGTTGCGTCTCTGGGAAAGCACAGATCCCCACTGCTGTTGTGCCTGTAGATAGGGCGCCAAGGCACCATGAAGAGCAGCAACAGTTTTCAGGGCTGGGCCCTTCCTTGTGGGAGAAGGAGCCGGACGTTTGCCTTTTCGGCAAGAGGCTCTGCCGCGGCCGAGCGCCATGAGATGTTGAGTCTCTGGGAAAGCACAGATCCCCACTGCTGTTCTGCCTGTAGATAGGGCGACAAGGGTAGGAGAAGAGGAGCAACAGCTTTCAGGGCTGGGCCCTTCCTTGTGGGAGAAGGAGGCGGACGTTCGCCTTTTCGGCAGAGGTTCTGCCGCGGCCGAGTGCCATGAGAAGTTGCGTCTCTGGGAAAGCACAGATCCCCACTGCTGTTGTGCCTGTAGAAAGGGCGCCAAGGCACCGTGAAGAGCAGCAACAGGTTTCAGGGCTGGGCCCTTCCTTGTGGGAGAAGGAGCCGGACATTTGCCTTTTCGCCAAGAGGCTCTGCTGCAGCCGAGCTCCATGAGATGTAGGGTCTCTGGGAAAGCACAGATCCCCACTGCTGTTCTGCCTGTAGATAGGGCACCAAGGCACCATGAAGAGCAGCAACAGCTTTCAGGGCTGGGCCCTTCCTTGTGGGAGAAGGAGCCGGACGTTTGCGTTTTCGGCAAGAGGCTCTGCCGCGGACGAACACCATGAGATGTTGCGTCTCTGGGAAAGCACAGATCCCCACTGCTGTTGTGCCTGTAGATAGGGCGTCAAGGGTATGTGAAGAGCAGCAACAGCTTTCAGGGCTGGGCCCTTCCTTGTGGGAGAAGGAGCCGGACGTTTGCCTTTTCGGCAAGAGGCTCTGCCGCGGCCGAGCGCCATGAGATGCTGCGTCTCTGGGAAAGCACAGATCCCCACTGCTGTTGTGCCTGTAGATAGGGCACCAAGGAACCGTGAAGAGCAGCAACAGCTTTCAGGGCTGGGCCCTTCCTTGTGGGAGTAGGAGCCGGACGTTTGCCTTTTCGGCAAGAGGCTATGCCGCGGCCGAGCGCCATGAGATGTTGCGTCTCTGGGAAAGCACAGATCCCCACTGCTGTTGTGCCTGTAGATAGGGCGCCAAGTGTAGGTGAAGAGCAGCAACAGCTTTCAGGGCTGGGCCCTTCCTTGTGGGAGAAGGAGCCGGACATTTGCCTTTTCGGCAAGAGGCTCTGCCGCGGCCAAGCGCCATGAGATGTTGCCTCTCTGGGAAAGCACAGATCCCCACTGCTGTTCTGCGTGTAGATAGGGCGTCAAGGGTAGGTGAAGAGCAGCAACAGCTTTCAGGGCTGGGCCCTTCCTTGTGGGAGAAGGAGCCGGACGTTTGCCTTTTCGGCAAGAGGCTCTGCCGCGGCCGAGCGCCATGAGATGTTGCGTCTCTGGGAAAGCACAGATCCCCACTGCTGTTCTGCGTGTAGATAGGGCGCCAAGGGTAGGTGAAGAGCAGCAACAGCTTTCAGGGCTGGGCCCTTCCTTGTGGGAGAAGGAGCCGGACGTTTGCCTTTTCGGCAAGAGGCTCTGCCGCGGCCGAGCGCCATGAGATGTTGCGTCTCTGGGAAAGCACAGATCCCCAGTGCTCTTGTGCCTGTAGATAGGGCGCCAAGGCACCGTAAAGAGCAGCAACAGCTTTCAGGGCTGGGCCCTTCGTTGTGGGAGAAGGAGCCGGACGTTTGCCTTTTCGGCAAGAGGCTCTGCCGCGGCCGAGCGCCATGAGATGTTGCGTCTCTGGGAAAGCACAGATCCCCACTGCTGTTGTGCCTGTAGATAGGGCGCCAAGGCACCATGAAGAGCAGCAACAGTTTTCAGGGCTGGGCCCTTCCTTGTGGGAGAAGGAGCCGGACGTTTGCCTTTTCGGCAAGAGGCTCTGCCGCGGCCGAGCGCCATGAGATGTTGCGTCTCTGGGAAAGCACAGATCCCCACTGCTCTTGTGCCTGTAGATAGGGCGCCAAGGCACCGTGAAGAGCAGCAACAGCTTTCAGGGCTGGGCCCTTCGTTGTGGGAGAAGGAGCCGGACGTTTGCCTTATCGGCAAGAGGCTCTGCCGCGGCCGAGCGCCATGAGATGTTGCGTCTCTGGGAAAGCACAGATCCAAGGTGCTCTTGTGCCTGTAGATAGGGCACCAAGGCACCGTGAAGAGCAGCAACAGCTTTCAGGGCTGGGCCCTTCCTTGTGGGAGAAGGAGCCGGACATTTGCCTTTTCGGCAAGAGGCTATGCCGCGGCCGAGCGCCATGAGATGTTGCGTCTCTGGGAAAGCACAGATCCCCACTGCTGTTGTGCCTGTAGATAGGGCGCCAAGGGTCCGTGAAGAGCAGCAACAGCTTTCAGGGCTGGGCCCTTCCTTGTGGTAGAAGGAGCCGGACGTTTGTATTTTAGGCAAGAAGCTCTGCCGCGGCTGAGCGCCAAGAGATGTTGCGTCTCTGGGAAAGCACAGATCCCCACTGCTGTTGTGCCTGTAGATAGGGCGCCAAGGCACCGTGAAGAGCAGCAACAGCTTTCAGGGCTGGGCCCTTCCTTGTGGGAGAAGGAGCCGGACATTTACCTTTTCGGCAAGAGGCTCTGCTGCAGCCGAGCTCCATGAGATGTTGGGTCTCGGGGAAAGCACAGATCCCCACTGCTGTTCTGCCTGTAGATAGGGCACCAAGGGACCATGAAGAGCAGCAACAGCTTTCACGGCTGGGCCCTTCCTTGTGGGAGAAGGAGCCGGACGTTTGCCTTTTCGGCAAGAGGCTCTGCCGCGGCCGAGTGCCATGAGATGTTGCATCTCTGGGAAAGCACAGATCCCCACTGCTGTTGTGCCTGTAGATAGGGCGCCAAGCGTCCGTGAAGAGCAGCAACAGCTTTCAGGGCTGGGCCCTTCCTTGTGGGAGAAGGAGCCGGACGTTTGCCTTTTCGACAAGAGGCTCTGCCGCGGCCGAGCGCCATGAGATGTTGCGTCTCTGGGAAAGCACAGATCCCCACTGCTGTTCTGCGTGTAGATAGGGCGCCAAGGGTAGGTGAAGAGCAGCAACAGCTTTCAGGGCTGGGCCCTTCCTTGTGGGAGAAGGAGCCGGACGTTTGCCTTTTCGGCAAGAGGCTCTGCCGCCGCCGAGCGGCATGAGATGTTGCGTCTCTGGGAAAGCAGAGATCCCCAGTGCTCTTGTGCCTGTAGATAGGGCGCCAAGGCACCGTGAAGAGCAGCAACAGCTTTGAGGGCTGGGCCCTTCCTTGTGGGAGAAGGAGCCGGACATTTGCCTTTTCGGCAAGAGGCTCTGCCGCGGACGAACACCATGAGATGTTGCGTCTCTGGGAAAGCACAGATCCCCACTGCTGTTGTGCCTGTAGATAGGGCATCAAGGGTAGGTTAAGAGCAGCAACAGCTTTCAGGGCTGGGCCCTTCCTTGTGGGAGAAGGAGCCGGACGTTTGCCTTTTCGGCAAGAGGCTCTACCGCGGCCGAGCGCCATGAGATGTTGGGTCTCGGGGAAAGCACAGATCCCCAGTGCTGTTCTGCCTGTAGATAGGGCACCAAGGGACCATGAAGAGCAGCAACAGCTTTCAGGGCTGGGCCCTTCCTTGTGGGAGAAGGATCCGGACGTTTGCCTTTTCGGCAAGAGGCTCTGCCGCGGCCGAGCGCCATGAGATGTTGCATCTCTGGGAAAGCACAGATCACCACTCCTGTTGTGCCTGTAGATACGGCGCCATGGGTAGGTGAAGAGCAGCAACAGCTTTCAGGGCTGGGCCCTTCCTTGTGGGAGAAGGAGCTGGACGTTTGCTTTTCCGGCAAGAGGCTCTTCCGGGGCCGAGTGCCATGAGATGTTGCGTCTCTGGGAAAGCACAGATCCCCACTGCTGTTGTGCCTGTAGATAGGTTGCCAAGGGTAGGATAAGAGCAGCAACAGCTTTCAGGGCTGGGCCCTTCCTTGTGGGAGAAGGAGCCGGACGTTTGCATTTTCGGCAAGAAGCTCTGCCGCGGCTGAGCGCCAAGAGATGTTGCGTCTCTGGGAAAGCACAGATCCCCACTGCTGTTGTGCCTGTAGATAGGGCACCAAGGAACCGTGAAGAGCAACAACAGCTTTCAGGGCTGGGCCCTTCCTTGTGGGAGAAGGAGCCGGACGTTTGCCTTTTCGGCATGAGGCTCTGCCGCGGCCGAGCGCCATGAGATGTTGCGTCTGTGGGAAAGCACAGATCCCCACTGCTGTTGTGCCTGTAGATATGGCACCAAGGCACCGTGAAGAGCAGCAACAGCTTTCAGGGCTGGGCCCTTCCTTGTGGGAGAAGGAGCCGGACGTTTGCCTTTTCGGCATGAGGCTCTGCCGCGGCCGAGCGCCATGAGATGTTGCGTCTCTGGGAAAGCACAGATCCCCACTGCTGTTCTGCCTGTAGATAGGGCGCCAAGGGTAGGTGAAGAGCAGCAACAGCTTTCAGGGCTGGGCCCTTCCTTGTGGGAGAAGGAGCCGGACGTTTTCCTTTTCGGCAAGAGGCTCTGCTGCAGCCGAGCTCCATGAGATGTTGCGTCTGTGGGAAAGCACAGATCCCCACTGCTGTTGTGCCTGTAGATAGGGCACCAAGGCACCGTGAAGAGCAGCAACAGGTTTCAGGGCTGGGCCCTTCCTGTGGGAGAAGGAGCCGGACGTTTGCCTTTTCGGCAAGAGGCTCTGCCGCAGCCGAGCGCCATGAGATGTTGCGTCTCTGGGAAAGCACAGATCCCCACTGCTGTTCTGCGTGTAGATAGGGCGACAAGGGTAGGTGAAGAGCAGCAACAGCTTTCAGGGCTGGGCCCTTCCTTGTGGGAGAAGGAGCCGGACGTTTGCCTTTTCGGTAAGAGGCTCTGCTGCAGCCGAGCTCCATGAGATGTTGCGTCTCTGGGAAAGCACAGATCCCCACTGCTGTTGTGCCTGTAGATAGGGCACCAAGGCACCGTGAAGAGCAGGAACAGGTTTCAGGGCTGCGCCCTTCCTTGTGGGAGAAGGAGCCGGACGTTTGCCTTTTCGGCAAGAGGCTCTGCCGCAGCCGAGCGCCATGAGATGTTGCGTCTCTGGGAAAGCACAGATCCCCACTGCTGTTGTGCCTGTAGATAGCGCGACAAGGGTAGGTGAAGAGGAGCAACAGCTTTCAGGGCTGGGCCCTTCCTTGTTGGAGAAGGAGCCGGATGTTTGCCTTTTCGGAAAGAGGCCCTGCCGCGGCCGAGCGCCATGAGATGTTGCGTCTCTGGGAAAGCACAGATCCCCACTGCTGTTGTGCCTGTAGATAGGGCACCACAGAACCGTGAAGAGCAGCAACAGCTTTCAGGGCTGGGCCCTTCCTTGTGGGAGAAGGAGCCGGACGTTTGCCTTTTCGGCAAGAGGCTCTGCCGCGGCCGAGCGCCATGAGATGTTGAGTCTCTGGGAAAGCACAGATCCCCACTGCTGTTCTGCCTGTAGATAGGGCGACAAGGGTAGGAGAAGAGGAGCAACAGCTTTCAGGGCTGGGCCCTTCCTTGTGGGAGAAGGAGGCGGACGTTCGCCTTTTCGGCAGAGGTTCTGCCGCGGCCGAGTGCCATGAGAAGTTGCGTCTCTGGGAAAGCACAGATCCCCACTGCTGTTGTGCCTGTAGAAAGGGCGCCAAGGCACCGTGAAGAGCAGCAACAGGTTTCAGGGCTGGGCCCTTCCTTGTGGGAGAAGGAGCCGGACATTTGCCTTTTCGCCAAGAGGCTCTGCTGCAGCCGAGCTCCATGAGATGTAGGGTCTCTGGGAAAGCACAGATCCCCACTGCTGTTCTGCCTGTAGATAGGGCACCAAGGCACCATGAAGAGCAGCAACAGCTTTCAGGGCTGGGCCCTTCCTTGTGGGAGAAGGAGCCGGACGTTTGCGTTTTCGGCAAGAGGCTCTGCCGCGGACGAACACCATGAGATGTTGCGTCTCTGGGAAAGCACAGATCCCCACTGCTGTTGTGCCTGTAGATAGGGCGTCAAGGGTATGTGAAGAGCAGCAACAGCTTTCAGGGCTGGGCCCTTCCTTGTGGGAGTAGGAGCCGGACGTTTGCCTTTTCGGCAAGAGGCTATGCCGCGGCCGAGAGCCATGAGATGTTGCGTCTCTGGGAAAGCACAGATCCCCACTGCTGTTGTGCCTGTAGATAGGGCGCCAAGTGTAGGTGAAGAGCAGCAACAGCTTTCAGGGCTGGGCCCTTCCTTGTGGGAGAAGGAGCCGGACATTTGCCTTTTCGGCAAGAGGCTCTGCCGCGGCCAAGCGCCATGAGATGTTGCCTCTCTGGGAAAGCACAGATCCCCACTGCTGTTCTGCGTGTAGATAGGGCGTCAAGGGTAGGTGAAGAGCAGCAACAGCTTTCAGGGCTGGGCCCTTCCTTGTGGGAGAAAGAGCCGGACGTTTGCCTTTTCGGCAAGAGGCTCTGCCGCGGCCGAGCGCCATGAGATGTTGCGTCTCTGGGAAAGCACAGATCCCCACTGCTGTTCTGCGTGTAGATAGGGCGCCAAGGGTAGGTGAAGAGCAGCAACAGCTTTCAGGGCTGGGCCCTTCCTTGTGGGAGAAGGAGCCGGACGTTTGCCTTTTCGGCAAGAGGCTCTGCCGCGGCCGAGCGCCATGAGATGTTGCGTCTCTGGGAAAGCACAGATCCCCAGTGCTCTTGTGCCTGTAGATATGGCACCAAGGCACCGTGAAGAGCAGCAACAGCTTTCAGGGCTGGGCCCTTCCTTGTGGGAGAAGGAGCCGGACGTTTGCCTTTTCGGCATGAGGCTCTGCCGCGGCCGAGCGCCATGAGATGTTGCGTCTCTGGGAAAGCACAGATCCCCACTGCTGTTCTGCCTGTAGATAGGGCGCCAAGGGTAGGTGAAGAGCAGCAACAGCTTTCAGGGCTGGGCCCTTCCTTGTGGGAGAAGGAGCCGGACGTTTTCCTTTTCGGCAAGAGGCTCTGCTGCAGCCGAGCTCCATGAGATGTTGCGTCTGTGGGAAAGCACAGATCCCCACTGCTGTTGTGCCTGTAGATAGGGCACCAAGGCACCGTGAAGAGCAGCAACAGGTTTCAGGGCTGGGCCCTTCCTGTGGGAGAAGGAGCCGGACGTTTGCCTTTTCGGCAAGAGGCTCTGCCGCAGCCGAGCGCCATGAGATGTTGCGTCTCTGGGAAAGCACAGATCCCCACTGCTGTTCTGCGTGTAGATAGGGCGACAAGGGTAGGTGAAGAGCAGCAACAGCTTTCAGGGCTGGGCCCTTCCTTGTGGGAGAAGGAGCCGGACGTTTGCCTTTTCGGTAAGAGGCTCTGCTGCAGCCGAGCTCCATGAGATGTTGCGTCTCTGGGAAAGCACAGATCCCCACTGCTGTTGTGCCTGTAGATAGGGCACCAAGGCACCGTGAAGAGCAGGAACAGGTTTCAGGGCTGCGCCCTTCCTTGTGGGAGAAGGAGCCGGACGTTTGCCTTTTCGGCAAGAGGCTCTGCCGCAGCCGAGCGCCATGAGATGTTGCGTCTCTGGGAAAGCACAGATCCCCACTGCTGTTGTGCCTGTAGATAGCGCGACAAGGGTAGGTGAAGAGGAGCAACAGCTTTCAGGGCTGGGCCCTTCCTTGTTGGAGAAGGAGCCGGATGTTTGCCTTTTCGGAAAGAGGCCCTGCCGCGGCCGAGCGCCATGAGATGTTGCGTCTCTGGGAAAGCACAGATCCCCACTGCTGTTGTGCCTGTAGATAGGGCACCACAGAACCGTGAAGAGCAGCAACAGCTTTCAGGGCTGGGCCCTTCCTTGTGGGAGAAGGAGCCGGACGTTTGCCTTTTCGGCAAGAGGCTCTGCCGCGGCCGAGCGCCATGAGATGTTGAGTCTCTGGGAAAGCACAGATCCCCACTGCTGTTCTGCCTGTAGATAGGGCGACAAGGGTAGGAGAAGAGGAGCAACAGCTTTCAGGGCTGGGCCCTTCCTTGTGGGAGAAGGAGGCGGACGTTCGCCTTTTCGGCAGAGGTTCTGCCGCGGCCGAGTGCCATGAGAAGTTGCGTCTCTGGGAAAGCACAGATCCCCACTGCTGTTGTGCCTGTAGAAAGGGCGCCAAGGCACCGTGAAGAGCAGCAACAGGTTTCAGGGCTGGGCCCTTCCTTGTGGGAGAAGGAGCCGGACATTTGCCTTTTCGCCAAGAGGCTCTGCTGCAGCCGAGCTCCATGAGATGTAGGGTCTCTGGGAAAGCACAGATCCCCACTGCTGTTCTGCCTGTAGATAGGGCACCAAGGCACCATGAAGAGCAGCAACAGCTTTCAGGGCTGGGCCCTTCCTTGTGGGAGAAGGAGCCGGACGTTTGCGTTTTCGGCAAGAGGCTCTGCCGCGGACGAACACCATGAGATGTTGCGTCTCTGGGAAAGCACAGATCCCCACTGCTGTTGTGCCTGTAGATAGGGCGTCAAGGGTATGTGAAGAGCAGCAACAGCTTTCAGGGCTGGGCCCTTCCTTGTGGGAGTAGGAGCCGGACGTTTGCCTTTTCGGCAAGAGGCTATGCCGCGGCCGAGAGCCATGAGATGTTGCGTCTCTGGGAAAGCACAGATCCCCACTGCTGTTGTGCCTGTAGATAGGGCGCCAAGTGTAGGTGAAGAGCAGCAACAGCTTTCAGGGCTGGGCCCTTCCTTGTGGGAGAAGGAGCCGGACATTTGCCTTTTCGGCAAGAGGCTCTGCCGCGGCCAAGCGCCATGAGATGTTGCCTCTCTGGGAAAGCACAGATCCCCACTGCTGTTCTGCGTGTAGATAGGGCGTCAAGGGTAGGTGAAGAGCAGCAACAGCTTTCAGGGCTGGGCCCTTCCTTGTGGGAGAAAGAGCCGGACGTTTGCCTTTTCGGCAAGAGGCTCTGCCGCGGCCGAGCGCCATGAGATGTTGCGTCTCTGGGAAAGCACAGATCCCCACTGCTGTTCTGCGTGTAGATAGGGCGCCAAGGGTAGGTGAAGAGCAGCAACAGCTTTCAGGGCTGGGCCCTTCCTTGTGGGAGAAGGAGCCGGACGTTTGCCTTTTCGGCAAGAGGCTCTGCCGCGGCCGAGCGCCATGAGATGTTGCGTCTCTGGGAAAGCACAGATCCCCAGTGCTCTTGTGCCTGTAGATAGGGCGCCAAGGCACCGTAAAGAGCAGCAACAGCTTTCAGGGCTGGGCCCTTCGTTGTGGGAGAAGGAGCCGGACGTTTGCCTTTTCGGCAAGAGGCTCTGCCGCGGCCGAGCGCCATGAGATGTTGCGTCTCTGGGAAAGCACAGATCCCCACTGCTGTTGTGCCTGTAGATAGGGCGCCAAGGCACCATGAAGAGCAGCAACAGTTTTCAGGGCTGGGCCCTTCCTTGTGGGAGAAGGAGCCGGACGTTTGCCTTTTCGGCAAGAGGCTCTGCCGCGGCCGAGCGCCATGAGATGTTGCGTCTCTGGGAAAGCACAGATCCCCACTGCTCTTGTGCCTGTAGATAGGGCGCCAAGGCACCGTGAAGAGCAGCAACAGCTTTCAGGGCTGGGCCCTTCGTTGTGGGAGAAGGAGCCGGACGTTTGCCTTTTCGGCAAGAGGCTCTGCCGCGGCCGAGCGCCATGAGATGTTGCGTCTCTGGGAAAGCACAGATCCCCACTGCTGTTGTGCCTGTAGATAGGGCACCAAGGCACCGTGAAGAGCAGCAACAGCTTTCAGGGCTGGGCCCTTCCTTGTGGGAGAAGGAGCCGGACATTTGCCTTTTCGGCAAGAGGCTATGCCGCGGCCGAGCGCCATGAGATGTTGCGTCTCTGGGAAAGCACAGATCCCCACTGCTGTTGTGCCTGTAGATAGGGCGCCAAGGGTCCGTGAAGAGCAGCAACAGCTTTCAGGGCTGGGCCCTTCCTTGTGGTAGAAGGAGCCGGACGTTTGTATTTTAGGCAAGAAGCTCTGCCGCGGCTGAGCGCCAAGAGATGTTGCGTCTCTGGGAAAGCACAGATCCCCACTGCTGTTGTGCCTGTAGATAGGGCGCCAAGGCACCGTGAAGAGCAGCAACAGCTTTCAGGGCTGGGCCCTTCCTTGTGGGAGAAGGAGCCGGACATTTACCTTTTCGGCAAGAGGCTCTGCTGCAGCCGAGCTCCATGAGATGTTGGGTCTCGGGGAAAGCACAGATCCCCACTGCTGTTCTGCCTGTAGATAGGGCACCAAGGGACCATGAAGAGCAGCAACAGCTTTCACGGCTGGGCCCTTCCTTGTGGGAGAAGGAGCCGGACGTTTGCCTTTTCGGCAAGAGGCTCTGCCGCGGCCGAGTGCCATGAGATGTTGCATCTCTGGGAAAGCACAGATCCCCACTGCTGTTGTGCCTGTAGATAGGGCGCCAAGCGTCCGTGAAGAGCAGCAACAGCTTTCAGGGCTGGGCCCTTCCTTGTGGGAGAAGGAGCCGGACGTTTGCCTTTTCGACAAGAGGCTCTGCCGCGGCCGAGCGCCATGAGATGTTGCGTCTCTGGGAAAGCACAGATCCCCACTGCTGTTCTGCGTGTAGATAGGGCGCCAAGGGTAGGTGAAGAGCAGCAACAGCTTTCAGGGCTGGGCCCTTCCTTGTGGGAGAAGGAGCCGGACGTTTGCCTTTTCGGCAAGAGGCTCTGCCGCCGCCGAGCGGCATGAGATGTTGCGTCTCTGGGAAAGCAGAGATCCCCAGTGCTCTTGTGCCTGTAGATAGGGCGCCAAGGCACCGTGAAGAGCAGCAACAGCTTTCAGGGCTGGGCCCTTCCTTGTGGGAGAAGGAGCCGGACATTTGCCTTTTCGGCAAGAGGCTCTGCCGCGGACGAACACCATGAGATGTTGCGTCTCTGGGAAAGCACAGATCCCCACTGCTGTTGTGCCTGTAGATAGGGCATCAAGGGTAGGTTAAGAGCAGCAACAGCTTTCAGGGCTGGGCCCTTCCTTGTGGGAGAAGGAGCCGGACGTTTGCCTTTTCGGCAAGAGGCTCTACCGCGGCCGAGCGCCATGAGATGTTGGGTCTCGGGGAAAGCACAGATCCCCAGTGCTGTTCTGCCTGTAGATAGGGCACCAAGGGACCATGAAGAGCAGCAACAGCTTTCAGGGCTGGGCCCTTCCTTGTGGGAGAAGGATCCGGACGTTTGCCTTTTCGGCAAGAGGCTCTGCCGCGGCCGAGCGCCATGAGATGTTGCATCTCTGGGAAAGCACAGATCACCACTCCTGTTGTGCCTGTAGATACGGCGCCATGGGTAGGTGAAGAGCAGCAACAGCTTTCAGGGCTGGGCCCTTCCTTGTGGGAGAAGGAGCTGGACGTTTGCTTTTCCGGCAAGAGGCTCTTCCGGGGCCGAGTGCCATGAGATGTTGCGTCTCTGGGAAAGCACAGATCCCCACTGCTGTTGTGCCTGTAGATAGGTTGCCAAGGGTAGGATAAGAGCAGCAACAGCTTTCAGGGCTGGGCCCTTCCTTGTGGGAGAAGGAGCCGGACGTTTGCATTTTCGGCAAGAAGCTCTGCCGCGGCTGAGCGCCAAGAGATGTTGCGTCTCTGGGAAAGCACAGATCCCCACTGCTGTTGTGCCTGTAGATAGGGCACCAAGGAACCGTGAAGAGCAACAACAGCTTTCAGGGCTGGGCCCTTCCTTGTGGGAGAAGGAGCCGGACGTTTGCCTTTTCGGCAAGAGGCTCTGCCGCGGCCGAGCGCCATGAGATGTTGCGTCTGTGGGAAAGCACAGATCCCCACTGCTGTTGTGCCTGTAGATATGGCACCAAGGCACCGTGAAGAGCAGCAACAGCTTTCAGGGCTGGGCCCTTCCTTGTGGGAGAAGGAGCCGGACGTTTGCCTTTTCGGCATGAGGCTCTGCCGCGGCCGAGCGCCATGAGATGTTGCGTCTCTGGGAAAGCACAGATCCCCACTGCTGTTCTGCCTGTAGATAGGGCGCCAAGGGTAGGTGAAGAGCAGCAACAGCTTTCAGGGCTGGGCCCTTCCTTGTGGGAGAAGGAGCCGGACGTTTTCCTTTTCGGCAAGAGGCTCTGCTGCAGCCGAGCTCCATGAGATGTTGCGTCTGTGGGAAAGCACAGATCCCCACTGCTGTTGTGCCTGTAGATAGGGCACCAAGGCACCGTGAAGAGCAGCAACAGGTTTCAGGGCTGGGCCCTTCCTGTGGGAGAAGGAGCCGGACGTTTGCCTTTTCGGCAAGAGGCTCTGCCGCAGCCGAGCGCCATGAGATGTTGCGTCTCTGGGAAAGCACAGATCCCCACTGCTGTTCTGCGTGTAGATAGGGCGACAAGGGTAGGTGAAGAGCAGCAACAGCTTTCAGGGCTGGGCCCTTCCTTGTGGGAGAAGGAGCCGGACGTTTGCCTTTTCGGTAAGAGGCTCTGCTGCAGCCGAGCTCCATGAGATGTTGCGTCTCTGGGAAAGCACAGATCCCCACTGCTGTTGTGCCTGTAGATAGGGCACCAAGGCACCGTGAAGAGCAGGAACAGGTTTCAGGGCTGCGCCCTTCCTTGTGGGAGAAGGAGCCGGACGTTTGCCTTTTCGGCAAGAGGCTCTGCCGCAGCCGAGCGCCATGAGATGTTGCGTCTCTGGGAAAGCACAGATCCCCACTGCTGTTGTGCCTGTAGATAGCGCGACAAGGGTAGGTGAAGAGGAGCAACAGCTTTCAGGGCTGGGCCCTTCCTTGTTGGAGAAGGAGCCGGATGTTTGCCTTTTCGGAAAGAGGCCCTGCCGCGGCCGAGCGCCATGAGATGTTGCGTCTCTGGGAAAGCACAGATCCCCACTGCTGTTGTGCCTGTAGATAGGGCACCACAGAACCGTGAAGAGCAGCAACAGCTTTCAGGGCTGGGCCCTTCCTTGTGGGAGAAGGAGCCGGACGTTTGCCTTTTCGGCAAGAGGCTCTGCTGCAGCCTAGCGCCATGAGATGTTGCCTCTCTGGGAAAGCACAGATCCCCACTGCTGTTGTGCCTGTAGATAGGGCACCAAGGCACCGTGAAGAGCAGGAACAGGTTTCAGGGCTGGGCCCTTCCTTGTGGGAGAAGGAGCCGGACGTTTGCCTTTTCGGCAAGAGGCTCTGCCGCAGCCGAGCGCCATGAGATGTTGCGTCTCTGGGAAAGCACAGATCCCCACTGCTGTTGTGCCTGTAGATAGCGCGACAAGGGTAGGTGAAGAGGAGCAACAGCTTTCAGGGCTGGGCCCTTCCTTGTTGGAGAAGGAGCCGGATGTTTGCCTTTTCAGCAAGAGGCCCTGCCGCGGCCGAGCGCCATGAGATGTTGCGTCTCTGGGAAAGCACAGATCCCCACTGCTGTTGTGCCTGTAGATAGGGCACCACAGAACCGTGAAGAGAAGCAACAGCTTTCAGGGCTGGGCCCTTCCTTGTTGGAAAAGGAGCCGGACGTTTGCCTTTTCGGCAAGAGGCTCTGCCGCGGCCGAGCGCCATGAGAAGTTGCGTCTCTGGGAAAGCACAGATCCCCACTGCTGTTGTGCCTGTAGATAGGGCACCAAGGCACCGTGAAGAGCAGCAACAGCTTTCAGGGCTGGGCTCTTCCTTGTGGGAGAAGGAGCCGGACGTTTGCCTTTTCGGCAAGAGGCTCTGCCGCGGCCGAGCGCCATGAGATGTTGCGTCTCTGGGAAAGCACAGATCCCCACTGCTGTTCTGCCTGTAGATAGGGCGTCAAGGGTAGGTGAAGAGCAGCAACAGCTTTCAGGGCTGGGCCCTTCCTTGTGGGAGAAGGAGCCGGACGTTTGCCTTTTCGGCAAGAGGCTCTGCCGCCGCCGAGCGCCATGAGATGTTGGGTCTCGGGGAAAGCACAGATCCCCACTGCTGTTGTGCCTGTAGATAGGGCGCCAAGGCACCATGAAGAGCAGCAACAGCTTTCAGGGCTGGGCCCTTCCTTGTGGGAGAAGGAGCCGGACGTTTGCCTTTTCGGCAAGAGGCTCTGCCGCGGCCGAGCGCGATGAGATATTGCGTCTCTGGGAAAGCACAGATCCCCACTGCTGTTGTGCCTGTAGATAGGGCGCCAAGGGTAGGTGAAGAGCAGCAACAGGTTTCAGGGCTGGGCCCTTCCTTGTGGGAGAAGGAGCCGGACGTTTGCCTTTTCGGCAAGAGGCTCTGCCGCGGCCGAGCGCCATGAGATGTTGCATCTCTGGGAAAGCACAGATCCCCACTGCTGTTGTGCCTGTAGATAGGGCGCCAAGCGTCCGTGAAGAGCAGCAACAGCTTTCAGGGCTGGGCCCTTCCTTGTGGGAGAAGGAGCCGGACGTTTGCCTTTTCGGCAAGAGGCTCTGCCGCGGCCGAGCGCCATGAGATGTTGCGTCTCTGGGAAAGCACAGATCCCCACTGCTGTTGTGCCTGTAGATAGGGCGCCAAGGCACCGTGAAGAGCAGCAACAGCTTTCAGGGCTGGGCCCTTCCTTGTGGGAGAAGGAGCCGGACATTTGCCTTTTCGGCAAGAGGCTCTGCCGCGGCCGAGGGCCATGAGATGTTGCGTCTCTGGGAAAGCACAGATCCCCACTGCTGTTCTGCGTGTAGATAGGGCGCCAAGGGTAGGTGAAGAGCAGCAACAGCTTTCAGGGCTGGGCCGTTCCTTGTGGGAGAAGGAGCCGGACATTTGCCTTTTTGGCAATAGGCTCTGCCGCGGCAGAGCGCCATGAGATGTTGCGTCTCTGGGAAAGCACAGATCCCCACTGCTGTTGTGCCTGTAGATAGGGCGCCAAGGGTAGGTGAAGAGCAGCAACAGCTTTCAGGGCTGGGCCCTTCCTTGTGGGAGAAGGAGCTGGACGTTTGCCTTTTCGGCAAGAGGCTCTGCCGCGGCCGAGCGCCATGAGATGTTGCGTCTCTGGGAAAGCACAGATCCCCAGTGCTCTTGTGCCTGTAGATAGGGCGCCAAGGCACCGTAAAGAGCAGCAACAGCTTTCAGGGCTGGGCCCTTCGTTGTGGGAGAAGGAGCCGGACGTTTGCCTTTTCGGCAAGAGGCTCTGCCACGGCCGAGCGCCATGAGATGTTGCGTCTCTGGGAAAGCACAGATCCCCACTGCTGTTGTGCCTGTAGATAGGGCGCCAAGGCACCATGAAGAGCAGCAACAGTTTTCAGGGCTGGGCCCTTCCTTGTGGGAGAAGGAGCCGGACGTTTGCCTTTTCGGCAAGAGGCTCTGCCGCGGCCGAGCGCCATGAGATGTTGAGTCTCTGGGAAAGCACAGATCCCCACTGCTGTTCTGCCTGTAGATAGGGCGACAAGGGTAGGAGAAGAGGAGCAACAGCTTTCAGGGCTGGGCCCTTCCTTGTGGGAGAAGGAGGCGGACGTTCGCCTTTTCGGCAGAGGTTCTGCCGCGGCCGAGTGCCATGAGAAGTTGCGTCTCTGGGAAAGCACAGATCCCCACTGCTGTTGTGCCTGTAGAAAGGGCGCCAAGGCACCGTGAAGAGCAGCAACAGGTTTCAGGGCTGGGCCCTTCCTTGTGGGAGAAGGAGCCGGACGTTTGCCTTTTCGCCAAGAGGCTCTGCTGCAGCCGAGCTCCATGAGATGTAGGGTCTCTGGGAAAGCACAGATCCCCACTGCTGTTCTGCCTGTAGATAGGGCACCACAGAACCATGAAGAGCAGCAACAGCTTTCAGGGCTGGGCCCTTCCTTGTGGGAGAAGGAGCCGGACGTTTGCCTTTTCGGCAAGAGGCTCTGCCGCGGCCGAGCGCCATGAGATGTTGCATCTCTGGGAAAGCACAGATCCCCACTGCTGTTGTGCCTGTAGATAGGGCACCAAGCGTCCGTGAAGAGCAGCAACAGATTTCAGGGCTGGGCCCTTCCTTGTGGGAGAAGGAGCCGGACGTTTGCCTTTTCGGCAAGAGGCTATGCCGCGGCCGAGCGCCATGAGATGTTGCGTCTCTGGGAAAGCACAGATCCCCACTGCTGTTGTGCCTGTAGATAGGGCGCCAAGGCACCGTGAAGAGCAGCAACAGCTTTCAGGGCTGGGCCCTTCCTTGTGGGAGAAGGAGCCGGACATTTGCCTTTTCGGCAAGAGGCTCTGCCGCGGCCGAGGGCCATGAGATGTTGCGTCTTTGGGAAAGCACAGATCCCCACTGCTGTTCTGCGTGTAGATAGGGCGCCAAGGGTAGGTGAAGAGCAGCAACAGCTTTCAGGGCTGGGCCGTTCCTTGTGGGAGAAGGAGCCGGACATTTGCCTTTTTGGCAATAGGCTCTGCCGCGGCAGAGCGCCATGAGATGTTGCGTCTCTGGGAAAGCACAGATCCCCACTGCTGTTCTGCGTGTAGATAGGGCGTCAAGGGTAGGTGAAGAGCAGCAACAGCTTTCAGGGCTGGGCCCTTCCTTGTGGGAGAAGGAGCTGGACGTTTGCCTTTTCGGCAAGAGGCTCTGCCGCGGCCGAGCGCCATGAGATGTTGCGTCTCTGGGAAAGCACAGATCCCCACTGCTGTTGTGCCTGTAGATAGGGCACCAAGGCACGATGAAGAACAGCAACAGCTTTCAGGGCTGGGCCCTTCCTTGTGGGAGAAGGAGCCGGACGTTTGCGTTTTCGGCAAGAGGCTCTGCCGCGGACGAACACCATGAGATGTTGCGTCTCTGGGAAAGCACAGATCCCCACTGCTGTTGTGCCTGTAGATAGGGCGTCAAGGGTACGTGAAGAGCAGCAACAGCTTTCAGGGCTGGGCCCTTCCTTGTGGGAGAAGGGGCCGGACGTTTGCCTTTTCGGCAAGAGGCTCTGCCGCCGCCGAGCGCCATGAGATGTTGCGTCTCTGGGAAAGCACAGATCCCCACTGCTGTTGTGCCTGTAGATAGGGCACCAAGGAACCGTGAAGAGCAGCAACAGCTTTCAGGGCTGGGCCCTTCCTTGTGGGAGAAGGAGCCGGACGTTTGCCTTTTCGGCAAGAGGCTCTGCCACGGCCGAGCGCCATGAGATGTTGCGTCTCTGGGAAAGCACAGATCCCCACTGCTGTTGTGCCTGTAGATAGGGCGCCAAGGCACCATGAAGAGCAGCAACAGCTTTCAGGGCTGGGCCGTTCCTTGTGGGAGAAGGAGCCGGACATTTGCCTTTTTGGCAATAGGCTCTGCCGCGGCAGAGCGCCATGAGATGTTGCGTCTCTGGGAAAGCACAGATCCCCACTGCTGTTGTGCCTGTAGATAGGGCGCCAAGGGTAGGTGAAGAGCAGCAACAGCTTTCAGGGCTGGGCCCTTCCTTGTGGGAGAAGGAGCTGGACGTTTGCCTTTTCGGCAAGAGGCTCTGCCGCGGCCGAGCGCCATGAGATGTTGCGTCTCTGGGAAAGCACAGATCCCCACTGCTGTTGTGCCTCTGGATAGGGCACCAAGGCAACATGAAGAACAGCAACAGCTTTCAGGGCTGGGCCCTTCCTTGTGGGAGAAGGAGCCGGACGTTTGCGTTTTCGGCAAGAGGCTCTGCCGCGGACGAACACCATGAGATGTTGCGTCTCTGGGAAAGCACAGATCCCCACTGCTGTTGTGCCTGTAGATAGGGCGTCAAGGGTATGTGAAGAGCAGCAACAGCTTTCAGGGCTGGGCCCTTCCTTGTGGGAGAAGGAGCCGGACGTTTGCCTTTTCGGCAAGAGGCTCTGCCGCGGCCGAGCGCCATGAGATGTTGCGTCTCTGGGAAAGCACAGCTCCCCACTGCTGTTGTGCCTGTAGATAGGGCGCCAAGGGTAGGTGAAGAGCAGCAACAGCTTTCAGGGCTGGGCCCTTCCTTGTGGGAGTAGGAGCCGGACGTTTGCCTTTTCGGCAAGAGGCTCTGCCGCGGCCGAGCGCCATGAGATGTTGCGTCTCTGGGAAAGCACAGATCCCCACTGCTGTTGTGCCTGTAGATAGGGCGCCAAGTGTAGGTGAAGAGCAGCAACAGCTTTCAGGGCTGGGCCCTTCCTTGTGGGAGAAGGAGCCGGACATTTGCCTTTTCGGCAAGAGGCTCTGCCGCGGCCAAGCGCCATGAGATGTTGCCTCTCTGGGAAAGCACAGATCCCCACTGCTGTTCTGCGTGTAGATAGGGCGCCAAGGGTAGGTGAAGAGCAGCAACAGCTTTCAGGGCTGGGCCGTTCCTTGTGGGAGAAGGAGCCGGACATTTGCCTTTTTGGCAATAGGCTCTGCCGCGGCAGAGCGCCATGAGATGTTGCGTCTCTGGGAAAGCACAGATCCCCACTGCTGTTCTGCGTGTAGATAGGGCGTCAAGGGTAGGTGAAGAGCAGCAACAGCTTTCAGGGCTGGGCCCTTCCTTGTGGGAGAAGGAGCTGGACGTTTGCCTTTTCGGCAAGAGGCTCTGCCGCGGCCGAGCGCCATGAGATGTTGCGTCTCTGGGAAAGCACAGATCCCCACTGCTGTTGTGCCTGTAGATAGGGCACCAAGGCACGATGAAGAACAGCAACAGCTTTCAGGGCTGGGCCCTTCCTTGTGGGAGAAGGAGCCGGACGTTTGCGTTTTCGGCAAGAGGCTCTGCCGCGGACGAACACCATGAGATGTTGCGTCTCTGGGAAAGCACAGATCCCCACTGCTGTTGTGCCTGTAGATAGGGCGTCAAGGGTACGTGAAGAGCAGCAACAGCTTTCAGGGCTGGGCCCTTCCTTGTGGGAGAAGGGGCCGGACGTTTGCCTTTTCGGCAAGAGGCTCTGCCGCCGCCGAGCGCCATGAGATGTTGCGTCTCTGGGAAAGCACAGATCCCCACTGCTGTTGTGCCTGTAGATAGGGCACCAAGGAACCGTGAAGAGCAGCAACAGCTTTCAGGGCTGGGCCCTTCCTTGTGGGAGAAGGAGCCGGACGTTTGCCTTTTCGGCAAGAGGCTCTGCCGCGGCCGAGCGCCATGAGATGTTGCGTCTCTGGGAAAGCACAGATCGCCACTACTGTTCTGCGTGTAGATAGGGCGCCAAGGGTAGGTGAAGAGCAGCAACAGCTTTCAGGGCTGGGCCGTTCCTTGTGGGAGAAGGAGCCGGACATTTGCCTTTTTGGCAATAGGCTCTGCCGCGGCAGAGCGCCATGAGATGTTGCGTCTCTGGGAAAGCACAGATCCCCACTGCTGTTGTGCCTGTAGATAGGGCGCCAAGGGTAGGTGAAGAGCAGCAACAGCTTTCAGGGCTGGGCCCTTCCTTGTGGGAGAAGGAGCTGGACGTTTGCCTTTTCGGCAAGAGGCTCTGCCGCGGCCGAGCGCCATGAGATGTTGCGTCTCTGGGAAAGCACAGATCCCCACTGCTGTTGTGCCTCTGGATAGGGCACCAAGGCAACATGAAGAACAGCAACAGCTTTCAGGGCTGGGCCCTTCCTTGTGGGAGAAGGAGCCGGACGTTTGCGTTTTCGGCAAGAGGCTCTGCCGCGGACGAACACCATGAGATGTTGCGTCTCTGGGAAAGCACAGATCCCCACTGCTGTTGTGCCTGTAGATAGGGCGTCAAGGGTATGTGAAGAGCAGCAACAGCTTTCAGGGCTGGGCCCTTCCTTGTGGGAGAAGGAGCCGGACGTTTGCCTTTTCGGCAAGAGGCTCTGCCGCGGCCGAGCGCCATGAGATGTTGCGTCTCTGGGAAAGCACAGATCCCCACTGCTGTTGTGCCTGTAGATAGGGCACCAAGGAACCGTGAAGAGCAGCAACAGCTTTCAGGGCTGGGCCCTTCCTTGTGGGAGTAGGAGCCGGACGTTTGCCTTTTCGGCAAGAGGCTATGCCGCGGCCGAGCGCCATGAGATGTTGCGTCTCTGGGAAAGCACAGATCCCCACTGCTGTTGTGCCTGTAGATAGGGCGCCAAGTGTAGGTGAAGAGCAGCAACAGCTTTCAGGGCTGGGCCCTTCCTTGTGGGAGAAGGAGCCGGACATTTGCCTTTTCGGCAAGAGGCTCTGCCGCGGCCAAGCGCCATGAGATGTTGCCTCTCTGGGAAAGCACAGATCCCCACTGCTGTTCTGCGTGTAGATAGGGCGTCAAGGGTAGGTGAAGAGCAGCAACAGCTTTCAGGGCTGGGCCCTTCCTTGTGGGAGAAGGAGCCGGACGTTTGCCTTTTCGGCAAGAGGCTCTGCCGCGGCCGAGCGCCATGAGATGTTGCGTCTCTGGGAAAGCACAGATCCCCACTGCTGTTCTGCGTGTAGATAGGGCGCCAAGGGTAGGTGAAGAGCAGCAACAGCTTTCAGGGCTGGGCCCTTCCTTGTGGGAGAAGGAGCCGGACGTTTGCCTTTTCGGCAAGAGGCTCTGCCGCGGCCGAGCGCCATGAGATGTTGCGTCTCTGGGAAAGCACAGATCCCCACTGCTGTTGTGCCTGTAGATAGGGCGCCAAGGCACCATGAAGAGCAGCAACAGTTTTCAGGGCTGGGCCCTTCCTTGTGGGAGAAGGAGCCGGACGTTTGCCTTTTCGGCAAGAGGCTCTGCCGCGGCCGAGCGCCATGAGATGTTGCGTCTCTGGGAAAGCACAGATCCCCAGTGCTCTTGTGCCTGTAGATAGGGCGCCAAGGCACCGTAAAGAGCAGCAACAGCTTTCAGGGCTGGGCCCTTCGTTGTGGGAGAAGGAGCCGGACGTTTGCCTTTTCGGCAAGAGGCTCTGCCGCGGCCGAGCGCCATGAGATGTTGCGTCTCTGGGAAAGCACAGATCCCCACTGCTGTTGTGCCTGTAGATAGGGCGCCAAGGCACCATGAAGAGCAGCAACAGTTTTCAGGGCTGGGCCCTTCCTTGTGGGAGAAGGAGCCGGACGTTTGCCTTTTCGGCAAGAGGCTCTGCCGCGGCCGAGCGCCATGAGATGTTGAGTCTCTGGGAAAGCACAGATCCCCACTGCTGTTCTGCCTGTAGATAGGGCGACAAGGGTAGGAGAAGAGGAGCAACAGCTTTCAGGGCTGGGCCCTTCCTTGTGGGAGAAGGAGGCGGACGTTCGGCTTTTCGGCAGAGGTTCTGCCGCGGCCGAGTGCCATGAGAAGTTGCGTCTCTGGGAAAGCACAGATCCCCACTGCTGTTGTGCCTGTAGAAAGGGCGCCAAGGCACCGTGAAGAGCAGCAACAGGTTTCAGGGCTGGGCCCTTCCTTGTGGGAGAAGGAGCCGGACATTTGCCTTTTCGCCAAGAGGCTCTGCTGCAGCCGAGCTCCATGAGATGTAGGGTCTCTGGGAAAGCACAGATCCCCACTGCTGTTCTGCCTGTAGATAGGGCACCACAGAACCATGAAGAGCAGCAACAGCTTTCAGGGCTGGGCCCTTCCTTGTGGGAGAAGGAGCCGGACGTTTGCCTTTTCGGCAAGAGGCTCTGCCGCGGCCGAGCGCCATGAGATGTTGCATCTCTGGGAAAGCACAGATCCCCACTGCTGTTGTGCCTGTAGATAGGGCACCAAGCGTCCGTGAAGAGCAGCAACAGATTTCAGGGCTGGGCCCTTCCTTGTGGGAGAAGGAGCCGGACGTTTGCCTTTTCGGCAAGAGGCTCTGCCGCGGCCGAGCACCATGAGATGTTGCGTCTCTGGGAAAGCACAGATCCCCACTGCTGTTGTGCCTGTAGATAGGGCGCCAAGGCACCGTGAAGAGCAGCAACAGCTTTCAGGGCTGGGCCCTTCCTTGTGGGAGAAGGAGCCGGACATTTGCCTTTTCGGCAAGAGGCTCTGCCGCGGCCGAGGGCCATGAGATGTTGCGTCTTTGGGAAAGCACAGATCCCCACTGCTGTTCTGCGTGTAGATAGGGCGCCAAGGGTAGGTGAAGAGCAGCAACAGCTTTCAGGGCTGGGCCGTTCCTTGTGGGAGAAGGAGCCGGACATTTGCCTTTTTGGCAATAGGCTCTGCCGCGGCAGAGCGCCATGAGATGTTGCGTCTCTGGGAAAGCACAGATCCCCACTGCTGTTCTGCGTGTAGATAGGGCGTCAAGGGTAGGTGAAGAGCAGCAACAGCTTTCAGGGCTGGGCCCTTCCTTGTGGGAGAAGGAGCTGGACGTTTGCCTTTTCGGCAAGAGGCTCTGCCGCGGCCGAGCGCCATGAGATGTTGCGTCTCTGGGAAAGCACAGATCCCCACTGCTGTTGTGCCTGTAGATAGGGCACCAAGGCACGATGAAGAACAGCAACAGCTTTCAGGGCTGGGCCCTTCCTTGTGGGAGAAGGAGCCGGACGTTTGCGTTTTCGGCAAGAGGCTCTGCCGCGGACGAACACCATGAGATGTTGCGTCTCTGGGAAAGCACAGATCCCCACTGCTGTTGTGCCTGTAGATAGGGCGTCAAGGGTACGTGAAGAGCAGCAACAGCTTTCAGGGCTGGGCCCTTCCTTGTGGGAGAAGGGGCCGGACGTTTGCCTTTTCGGCAAGAGGCTCTGCCGCCGCCGAGCGCCATGAGATGTTGCGTCTCTGGGAAAGCACAGATCCCCACTGCTGTTGTGCCTGTAGATAGGGCACCAAGGAACCGTGAAGAGCAGCAACAGCTTTCAGGGCTGGGCCCTTCCTTGTGGGAGAAGGAGCCGGACGTTTGCCTTTTCGGCAAGAGGCTCTGCCGCGGCCGAGCGCCATGAGATGTTGCGTCTCTGGGAAAGCACAGATCGCCACTGCTGTTGTGCCTGTAGATAGGGCGCCAAGTGTAGGTGAAGAGCAGCAACAGCTTTCAGGGCTGGGCCCTTCCTTGTGGGAGAAGGAGCCGGACGTTTGCCTTTTCGGCAAGAGGCTCTGCCGCGGCCAAGCGCCATGAGATGTTGCCTCTCTGGGAAAGCACAGATCCCCACTGCTGTTCTGCGTGTAGATAGGGCGTCAAGGGTAGGTGAAGAGCAGCAACAGCTTTCAGGGCTGGGCCCTTCCTTGTGGGAGAAGGAGCCGGACGTTTGCCTTTTCGGCAAGAGGCTCTGCTGCGGCCGAGCGCCATGAGATGTTGCGTCTCTGGGAAAGCACAGATCCCCACTGCTGTTGTGCCTGTAGATAGGGCACCAAGGAACCGTGAAGAGGAGCAACAGCTTTCAGGGCTGGGCCCTTCCTTGTGGGAGAAAGAGCCGGACGTTTGCCTTTTCGGCAAGAGGCTCTGCCGCCGCCGAGCGCCATGAGATGTTGCGTCTCTGGGAAAGCACAGATCCCCACTGCTGTTGTGCCTGTAGATAGGGCGTCAAGGGTACGTGAAGAGCAGCAACAGCTTTGAGGGCTGGGCCCTTCCTTGTGGGAGAAGGAGCCGGACGTTTGCCTTTTCGGCAAGAGGCTCTGCCGCGGCCGAGCGCCATGAGATGTTGCGTCTCTGGGAAAGCACAGATCCCCACTGCTGTTGTGCCTGTAGATAGGGCGCCAAGTGTAGGTGAAGAGCAGCAACAGCTTTCAGGGCTGGGCCCTTCCTTGTGGGAGAAGGAGCCGGACGTTTGCCTTTTCGGCAAGAGGCTCTGCCGCGGCCGAGCGCCATGAGATGTTGCGTCTCTGGGAAAGCACAGATCCCCACTGCTGTTCTGCGTGTAGATAGGGCGTCAAGGGTAGTTGAAGAGCAGCAACAGCTTTCAGGGCTGGGCCCTTCCTTGTGGGAGAAGGAGCCGGACGTTTGCCTTTTCGGCAAGAGGCTCTGCTGCAGCCGAGCTCCATGAGATGTTGCGTCTCTGGGAAAGCACAGATCCCCACTGCTGTTGTGCCTGTAGATAGGGCACCAAGGCACCGTGAAGAGCAGGAACAGGTTTCAGGGCTGGGCCCTTCCTTGTGGGAGAAGGAGCCGGACGTTTGCCTTTTCGGCAAGAGGCTCTGCCGCAGCCGAGCGCCATGAGATGTTGCGTCTCTGGGAAAGCACAGATCCCCACTGCTGTTGTGCCTGTAGATAGCGCGACAAGGGTAGGTGAAGAGGAGCAACAGCTTTCAGGGCTGGGCCCTTCCTTGTTGGAGAAGGAGCCGGACGTTTGACTTTTCGGCAAGAGGCTAAGCCGCGGCCGAGCACCATGAGATGTTGCGTCTCTGGGAAAGCACAGATCCCCACTGCTGTTGTGCCTGTAGATAGGGCACCACAGAACCGTGAAGAGAAGCAACAGCTTTCAGGGCTGGGCCCTTCCTTGTTGGAAAAGGAGCCGGACGTTTGCCTTTTCGGCAAGAGGCTCTGCCGCGGCCGAGCGCCATGAGAAGTTGCGTCTCTGGGAAAGCACAGATCCCCACTGCTGTTGTGCCTGTAGATAGGGCACCAAGGCACCGTGAAGAGCAGCAACAGCTTTCAGGGCTGGGCTCTTCCTTGTGGGAGAAGGAGCCGGACGTTTGCCTTTTTGGCAAGAGGCTCTGCCGCGGCCGAGCGCCATGAGATGTTGCGTCTCTGGGAAAGCACAGATCCCCACTGCTGTTCTGCCTGTAGATAGAGCGTCAAGGGTAGGTGAAGAGCAGCAACAGCTTTCAGGGCTGGGCCCTTCCTTGTGGGAGAAGGAGCCGGACGTTTGCCTTTTCGGCAAGAGGCTCTGCCGCCGCCGAGCGCCATGAGATGTTGGGTCTCGGGGAAAGCACAGATCCCCACTGCTGTTGTGCCTGTAGATAGGGTGCCAAGGCACCATGAAGAGCAGCAACAGCTTTCAGGGCTGGGCCCTTCCTTGTGGGAGAAGGAGCCGGACGTTTGCCTTTTCGGCAAGAGGCTCTGCCGCGGCCGAGCGCGATGAGATATTGCGTCTCTGGGAAAGCACAGATCCCCACTGCTGTTGTGCCTGTAGATAGGGCGCCAAGGGTAGGTGAAGAGCAGCAACAGGTTTCAGGGCTGGGCCCTTCCTTGTGGGAGAAGGAGCCGGACGTTTGCCTTTTCGGCAAGAGGCTCTGCCGCGGCCGAGCGCCATGAGATGTTGCATCTCTGGGAAAGCACAGATCCCCACTGCTGTTGTGCCTGTAGATAGGGCGCCAAGCGTCCGTGAAGAGCAGCAACAGCTTTCAGGGCTGGGCCCTTCCTTGTGGGAGAAGGAGCCGGACGTTTGCCTTTTCGACAAGAGGCTCTGCCGCGGCCGAGCGCCATGAGATGTTGCGTCTCTGGGAAAGCACAGATCCCCACTGCTGTTCTGCGTGTAGATAGGGCGCCAAGGGTAGGTGAAGAGCAGCAACAGCTTTCAGGGCTGGGCCCTTCCTTGTGGGAGAAGGAGCCGGACGTTTGCCTTTTCGGCAAGAGGCTCTGCCGGGGCCGAGCGGCATGAGATGTTGCGTCTCTGGGAAAGCACAGATCCCCAGTGCTGTTCTGCCTGTAGATAGGGCGCCAAGGCACCGTGAAGAGCAGCAACAGCTTTCAGGGCTGGGCCCTTCCTTGTGGGAGAAGGAGCCGGACGTTTGCCTTTTCAGCAAGAGGCTCTGCCGCGGCCGAGCGCCATGAGATGTTGCATCTCTGGGAAAGCACAGATCCCCACTGCTGTTGTGCCTGTAGATACGGCGCCATGGGTAGGTGAAGAGCAGCAACAGCTTTCAGGGCTGGGCCCTTCCTTGTGGGAGAAGGAGCTGGACGTTTGCCTTTTTCGGCAAGAGGCTCTGCCGGGGCCGAGCACCATGAGATGTTGCGTCTCTGGGAAAGCACAGATCCCCACTGCTGTTGTGCCTGTAGATAGTTTGCCAAGGGTAGGTGAAGAGCAGCAACAGCTTTCAGGGCTGGGCCCTTCCTTGTGGGAGAAGGAGCCGGACGTTTGCATTTTCAGCAAGAAGCTCTGCCGCGTCTGAGCGCCATGAGATGTTGCGTCTCTGGGAAAGCACAGATCCCCACTGCTGTTGTGCCTGTAGATAGGGCACCAAGACACCGTGAAGAGCAGCAACAGCTTTCAGGGCTGGGCCCTTCCTTGTGGGAGAAGGAGCCGGACGTTTGCCTTTTCGGCAAGAGGCTCTGCCGCGGCCGAGCGCCATGAGATGTTGCATCTCTGGGAAAGCACAGATCCCCACTGCTGTTGTGCCTGTAGATAGGGCACCAAGCGTCCGTGAAGAGCAGCAACAGATTTCAGGGCTGGGCCCTTCCTTGTGGGAGAAGGAGCCGGACGTTTGCCTTTTCGGCAAGAGGCTCTGCCGCGGCCGAGCGCCATGAGATGTTGCGTCTCTGGGAAAGCACAGATCCCCACTGCTGTTGTGCCTGTAGATACGGCGCCATGGGTAGGTGAAGAGCAGCAACAGCTTTCAGGGCTGGGCCCTTCCTTGTGGGAGAAGGAGCTGGACGTTTGCTTTTTAGGCAAGAGGCTCTGCCGGGGCCGAGCGCCATGAGATGTTGCGTCTCTGGGAAAGCACAGATCCCCACTGCTGTTGTGCCTGTAGATAGGTTGCCAAGGGTAGGATAAGAGCAGCAACAGCTTTCAGGGCTGGGCCCTTCCTTGTGGGAGAAGGAGCCGGACGTTTGCCTTTTCGGCAAGAGGCTCTGCCGCGGCCGAGCGCTATGGGATGTTGCGTCTCTGCGAAAGCACAGATCCCCACTGCTGTTGTGCCTGTAGATAGGGCACCAAGACACCGTGAAGAGCAGCAACAGCTTTCAGGGCTGGGCCCTTCGTTGTGGGAGAAGGAGCCGGACGTTTGCCTTTTCGGCAAGAGGCTCTGCCGCGGCCGAGCGCCATGAGATGTTGCGTCTCTGGTAAGAACAGATCCCCACTGCTGTTGTGCCTGTAGATAGGTTGCCAAGGGTAGGATAAGAGCAGCAACAGCTTTCAGGGCTGGGCCCTTCCTTGTGGGAGAAGGAGCCGGACGTTTGCCTTTTCGGCAAGAGGCTCTGCCGCGGCCGAGCGCCATGAGATGTTGCGTTTCTGGGAAAGCACAGACCCCACTGCTGTTGTGCCTGTAGATAGGGCGCCAAGGGTAGGTGAAGAGCAGCAACAGCTTTCAGGGCTGGGCCCTTCCTTGTGGGAGAAGGAGCCGGACGTTTGCCTTTTCGGCAAGAGGCTCTGCCGCGGCCGAGCGCCATGAGATGTTGCATGTCTGGGAAAGCACAGATCCCCACTGCTGTTGTGCCTGTAGATAGGGCACCAAGCGTCCGTGAAGAGCAGCAACAGCTTTCAGGGCTGGGCCCTTCCTTGTGGGAGAAGGAGCCGGACGTTTGCCTTTTCGGCAAGAGGCTCTGCCGCGGCCGAGCGCCATGAGATGTTGCATCTCTGGGAAAGCACAGATCCCCACTGCTGTTGTGCCTGTAGATACGGCGCCATGGGTAGGTGAAGAGCAGCAACAGCTTTCAGGGCTGGGCCCTTCCTTGTGGGAGAAGGAGCTGGACGTTTGCTTTTTAGGCAAGAGGCTCTGCCGGGGCCGAGCGCCATGAGATGTTGCGTCTCTGGGAAAGCACAGATCCCCACTGCTGTTGTGCCTGTAGATAGGTTGCCAAGGGTAGGATAAGAGCAGCAACAGCTTTCAGGGCTGGGCCCTTCCTTGTGGGAGAAGGAGCCGGACGTTTGCCTTTTCGGCAAGAGGCTCTGCCGCGGCCGAGCGCCATGAGATGTTGCATCTCTGGGAAAGCACAGATCCCCACTGCTGTTGTGCCTGTAGATACGGCGCCATGGGTAGGTGAAGAGCAGCAACAGCTTTCAGGGCTGGGCCCTTCCTTGTGGGAGAAGGAGCTGGACGTTTGCTTTTTAGGCAAGAGGCTCTGCCGGGGCCGAGCGCCATGAGATGTTGCGTCTCTGGGAAAGCACAGATCCCCACTGCTGTTGTGCCTGTAGATAGGTTGCCAAGGGTAGGATAAGAGCAGCAACAGCTTTCAGGGCTGGGCCCTTCCTTGTGGGAGAAGGAGCCGGACGTTTGCCTTTTCGGCAAGAGGCTCTGCCGCGGCCGAGCGCTATGGGATGTTGCGTCTCTGCGAAAGCACAGATCCCCACTGCTGTTGTGCCTGTAGATAGGGCACCAAGACACCGTGAAGAGCAGCAACAGCTTTCAGGGCTGGGCCCTTCGTTGTGGGAGAAGGAGCCGGACGTTTGCCTTTTCGGCAAGAGGCTCTGCCGCGGCCGAGCGCCATGAGATGTTGCATCTCTGGGAAAGCACAGATCCCCACTGCTGTTGTGCCTGTAGATACGGCGCCATGGGTAGGTGAAGAGCAGCAACAGCTTTCAGGGCTGGGCCCTTCCTTGTGGGAGAAGGAGCTGGACGTTTGCTTTTTCGGCAAGAGGCTCTGCCGGGGCCAAGCGCCATGAGATGTTGCGTCTCTGGTAAGCACAGATCCCCACTGCTGTTGTGCCTGTAGATAGGTTGCCAAGGGTAGGATAAGAGCAGCAACAGCTTTCAGGGCTGGGCCCTTCCTTGTGGGAGAAGGAGCCGGACGTTTGCATTTTCGGCAAGAAGCTCTGCCGCGGCTGAGCGCCAAGAGATGTTGTGTCTCTGGGAAAGCACAGATCCCCACTGCTGTTGTGCCTGTAGATAGGGCGCCAAGGGTCCGTGAAGAGCAGCAACAGCTTTCAGGGCTGGGCCCTTCCTTGTGGGAGAAGGAGCCGGACGTTCGCCTTTTCGGCAAGAGGCTCTGCCGCGGCCGAGCGCCATGAGAAGTTGAGTCTCTGGGAAAGCACAGATCCCCACTGCTGTTCTGCCTGTAGATAGGGCGCCAAGGCACCGTGAAGAGCAGCAACAGCTTTCAGGGCTGGGCCCTTCCTTGTGGGAGAAGCAGCCGGACATTTGCCTTTTCGGCAAGAGGCTCTGCTGCAGCCGAGCTCCATGAGATGTTGCGTCTCTGGGAAAGCACAGATCCCCACTGCTGTTGTGCCTGTAGATAGGGCACCACAGAACCGTGAAGAGCAGCAACAGCTTTCAGGGCTGGGCCCTTCCTTGGGGGAGAAGGAGCCGGACGTTTGCCTTTTCGGCATGAGGCTCTGCCGCGGCCGAGCGCCATGAGATGTTGCATCTCTGGGAAAGCACAGATCCCCACTGCTGTTCTGCCTGTAGATAGGGCACCACAGAACCGTGAAGAGCAGCAACAGCTTTCAGGGCTGGGCCCTTCCTTGTGGGAGAAGGAGCCGGACGTTTGCCTTTTCGGCAAGAGGCTCTGCCGCGGACGAACACCATGAGATGTTGCGTCTCTGGGAAAGCACAGATCCCCACTGCTGTTCTGCGTGTAGATAGGGCGACAAGGGTAGGTGAAGAGCAGCAACAGCTTTCAGGGCTGGGCCCTTCCTTGTGGGAGAAGGAGCCGGACGATTGCCTTTTCGGCAAGAGGCTCTGCTGCCGCCGAGCGCCATGAGATGTTGCGTCTCTGGGAAAGCACAGATCCCCACTGCTGTTCTGCGTGTAGATAGAGCGCCAAGGGTAGGTGAAGAGCAGCAACAGCTTTGAGGGCTGGGCCCTTCCTTGTGGGAGAAGGAGCCGGACGTTTGCCTTTTCGGCAAGAGGCTCTGCCGCGGCCGAGCGCCATGAGATGTTGCATCTCTGGGAAAGCACAGATCCCCACTGCTGTTGTGCCTGTAGATACGGCGCCATGGGTAGGTGAAGAGCAGCAACAGCTTTCAGGGCTGGGCCCTTCCTTGTGGGAGAAGGAGCTGGACGTTTGCTTTTTCGGCAAGAGGCTCTGCCGGGGCCGAGCGCCATGAGATGTTGCGTCTCTGGTAAGCACAGATCCCCACTGCTGTTGTGCCTGTAGATAGGTTGCCAAGGGTAGGATAAGAGCAGCAACAGCTTTCAGGGCTGGGCCCTTCCTTGTGGGAGAAGGAGCCGGACGTTTGCATTTTCGGCAAGAAGCTCTGCCGCGGCTGAGCGCCAAGAGATGTTGTGTCTCTGGGAAAGCACAGATCCCCACTGCTGTTGTGCCTGTACATAGGGCGACAAGGGTAGGAGAAGCGGAGCAACAGCTTTCAGGGCTGGGCCCTTCCTTGTGGGAGAAGGAGCCGGACGTTCGCCTTTTCGGCAAGAGGCTCTGCCGCGGCCGAGCGCCATGAGAAGTTGAGTCTCTGGGAAAGCACAGATCCCCACTGCTGTTGTGCCTGTAGATAGGGCGCCAAGGCACCGTGAAGAGCAGCAACAGCTTTCAGGGCTGGGCCCTTCCTTGTGGGAGAAGCAGCCGGACATTTGCCTTTTCGGCAAGAGGCTCTGCTGCAGCCAAGCTCCATGAGATGTTGGGTCTCGGGGAAAGCACAGATCCCCACTGCTATTCTGCCTGTAGATAGGGCACCAAGGGACCATGAAGAGCAGCAACAGCTTTCAGGGCCGGGCCCTTCCTTGTGGGAGAAGGAGCCGGACTTTTGCCTTTTCGGCAAGAAGCTCTGCCGCGGCCGAGCGCCATGAGATGTTGCATCTCTGGGAAAGCACAGATCCCCACTGCTGTTGTGCCTGTAGATACGGCGCCATGGGTAGGTGAAGAGCAGCAACAGCTTTCAGGGCTGGGCCCTTCCTTGTGGGAGAAGGAGCTGGACGTTTGCTTTTTCGGCAAGAGGCTCTGCCACAGCCGAGCGCCATGAGATGTTGCGTCTCTGGGAAAGCACAGATCCCCACTGCTGTTGTGCCTGTAGATAGGTTGCCAAGGGTAGGATAAGAGCAGGAACAGCTTTCAGGGCTGGGCCCTTCCTTGTGGGAGAAGGAGCCGGACGTTTGCATTTTCGGCAAGAAGCTCTGCCGCGGCTGAGCGCCAAGAGATGTTGCGTCTCTGGGAAAGCACAGATCCCCACTGCTGTTGTGCCTGTAGATACGGCGCCATGGGTAGGTGAAGAGCAGCAACAGCTTTCAGGGCTGGGCCCTTCCTTGTGGGAGAAGGAGCTGGACGTTTGCTTTTTCGGCAAGAGGCTCTGCCGGGGCCGAGCGCCATGAGATGTTGCGTCTCTGGGAAAGCACAGATCCCCACTGCTGTTGTGCCTGTAGATAGGTTGCCAAGGGTAGGATAAGAGCAGCAACAGCTTTCAGGGCTGGGCCCTTCCTTGTGGGAGAAGGAGCCGGACGTTTGCATTTTCGGCAAGAAGCTCTGCCGCGGCTGAGCGCCAAGAGATGTTGCGTCTCTGGGAAAGCACAGATCCCCACTGCTGTTGTGCCTGTAGATAGGGCACCAAGGAACAGTGAAGAGCAACAACAGCTTTCAGGGCTGGGCCCTTCCTTGTGGGAGAAGGAGCCGGACGTTTGCCTTTTCGGCAAGAGGCTCTGCCGCGGCCGAGCGCCATGAGATGTTGCATCTCTGGGAAAGCACAGATCCCCACTGCTGTTGTGCCTGTAGATAGGGCGCCAAGCGTCCGTGAAGAGCAGCAACAGCTTTCAGGGCTGGGCCCTTCGTTGTGGGAGAAGGAGCCGGACGTTTGCCTTTTCGGCAAGAGGCTCTGCCGCGGCCGAGCGCCATGAGATGTTGCATCTCTGGGAAAGCACAGATCCCCACTGCTGTTGTGCCTGTAGATACGGCGCCATGGGTAGGTGAAGAGCAGCAACAGCTTTCAGGGCTGGGCCCTTCCTTGTGGGAGAAGGAGCTGGACGTTTGCTTTTTAGGCAAGAGGCTCTGCCGGGGCCGAGCGCCATGAGATGTTGCGTCTCTGGGAAAGCACAGATCCCCACTGCTGTTGTGCCTGTAGATAGGTTGCCAAGGGTAGGATAAGAGCAGCAACAGCTTTCAGGGCTGGGCCCTTCCTTGTGGGAGAAGGAGCTGGACGTTTGCTTTTTCGGCAAGAGGCTCTGCCGGGGCCGAGCGCCATGAGATGTTGCGTCTCTGGTAAGAACAGATCCCCACTGCTGTTGTGCCTGTAGATAGGTTGCCAAGGGTAGGATAAGAGCAGCAACAGCTTTCAGGGCTGGGCCCTTCCTTGTGGGAGAAGGAGCCGGACGTTTGCATTTTCGGCAAGAAGCTCTGCCGCGGCTGAGCGCCAAGAGATGTTGTGTCTCTGGGAAAGCACAGATCCCCACTGCTGTTGTGCCTGTAGATAGGGCGCCAAGGCACCATGAAGAGCAGCAACAGCTTTCAGGGCTGGGCCCTTCCTTGTGGGAGAAGGAGCCGGACGTTTGCCTTTTCGGCAAGAGGCTCTGCCGCGGCCGAGCGCCATGAGATGTTGCGTTTCTGGGAAAGCACAGATCCCCACTGCTGTTGTGCCTGTAGATAGGGCGCCAAGGGTAGGTGAAGAGCAGCAACAGCTTTCAGGGCTGGGCCCTTCCTTGTGGGAGAAGGAGCCGGACGTTTGCCTTTTCGGCAAGAGGCTCTGCCGCGGCCGAGCGGCATGAGATGTTGCGTCTCTGGGAAAGCACAGATCCCCAGTGCTCTTGTGCCTGTAGATAGGGCGCCAAGCGTCCGTGAAGAGCAGCAACAGCTTTCAGGGCTGGGCCCTTCGTTGTGGGAGAAGGAGCCGGACGTTTGCCTTTTCGGCAAGAGGCTCTGCCGCGGCCGAGCGCCATGAGATGTTGCATCTCTGGGAAAGCACAGATCCCCACTGCTGTTGTGCCTGTAGATACGGCGCCATGGGTAGGTGAAGAGCAGCAACAGCTTTCAGGGCTGGGCCCTTCCTTGTGGGAGAAGGAGCTGGACGTTTGCTTTTTAGGCAAGAGGCTCTGCCGGGGCCGAGCGCCATGAGATGTTGCGTCTCTGGGAAAGCACAGATCCCCACTGCTGTTGTGCCTGTAGATAGGTTGCCAAGGGTAGGATAAGAGCAGCAACAGCTTTCAGGGCTGGGCCCTTCCTTGTGGGAGAAGGAGCTGGACGTTTGCTTTTTCGGCAAGAGGCTCTGCCGGGGCCGAGCGCCATGAGATGTTGCGTCTCTGGTAAGAACAGATCCCCACTGCTGTTGTGCCTGTAGATAGGTTGCCAAGGGTAGGATAAGAGCAGCAACAGCTTTCAGGGCTGGGCCCTTCCTTGTGGGAGAAGGAGCCGGACGTTTGCATTTTCGGCAAGAAGCTCTGCCGCGGCTGAGCGCCAAGAGATGTTGTGTCTCTGGGAAAGCACAGATCCCCACTGCTGTTGTGCCTGTAGATAGGGCGCCAAGGCACCATGAAGAGCAGCAACAGCTTTCAGGGCTGGGCCCTTCCTTGTGGGAGAAGGAGCCGGACGTTTGCCTTTTCGGCAAGAGGCTCTGCCGCGGCCGAGCGCCATGAGATGTTGCGTTTCTGGGAAAGCACAGACCCCACTGCTGTTGTGCCTGTAGATAGGGCGCCAAGGGTAGGTGAAGAGCAGCAACAGCTTTCAGGGCTGGGCCCTTCCTTGTGGGAGAAGGAGCCGGACGTTTGCCTTTTCGGCAAGAGGCTCTGCCGCGGCCGAGCGGCATGAGATGTTGCGTCTCTGGGAAAGCACAGATCCCCAGTGCTCTTGTGCCTGTAGATAGGGCGCCAAGGCACCGTGAAGAGCAGCAACAGCTTTCAGGGCTGGGCCCTTCCTTGTGGGAGAAGGAGCCGGACGTTTGCCTTTTCGGCAAGAGGCTCTGCCGCGGCCGAGCGCCATGAGATGTTGCATCTCTGGGAAAGCACAGATCCCCACTGCTGTTGTGCCTGTAGATACGGCGCCATGGGTAGGTGAAGAGCAGCAACAGCTTTCAGGGCTGGGCCCTTCCTTGTGGGAGAAGGAGCTGGACGTTTGCTTTTTCGGCAAGAGGCTCTGCCGGGGCCAAGCGCCATGAGATGTTGCGTCTCTGGTAAGCACAGATCCCCACTGCTGTTGTGCCTGTAGATAGGTTGCCAAGGGTAGGATAAGAGCAGCAACAGCTTTCAGGACTGGGCCCTTCCTTGTGGGAGAAGGAGCTGGACGTTTGCCTTTTCGGCAAGAAGCTCTGCCGCGGCTGAGCGCCAAGAGATGTTGTGTCTCTGGGAAAGCACAGATCCCCACTGCTGTTGTGCCTGTACATAGGGCGACAAGGGTAGGAGAAGCGGAGCAACAGCTTTCAGGGCTGGGCCCTTCCTTGTGGGAGAAGGAGCCGGACGTTCGCCTTTTCGGCAAGAGGCTCTGCCGCGGCCGAGCGCCATGAGATGTTGCGTTTCTGGGAAAGCACAGATCCCCACTGCTGTTGTGCCTGTAGATAGGGCGCCAAGGGTAGGTGAAGAGCAGCAACAGCTTTCAGGGCTGGGCCCTTCCTTGTGGGAGAAGGAGCCGGACGTTTGCCTTTTCGGCAAGAGGCTCTGCCGCGGCCGAGCGGCATGAGATGTTGCGTCTCTGGGAAAGCACAGATCCCCAGTGCTCTTGTGCCTGTAGATAGGGCGCCAAGGCACCGTGAAGAGCAGCAACAGCTTTCAGGGCTGGGCCCTTCCTTGTGGGAGAAGGAGCCGGACGTTTGCCTTTTCGGCAAGAGGCTCTGCCGCGGCCGAGCGCCATGAGATGTTGCATCTCTGGGAAAGCACAGATCCCCACTGCTGTTGTGCCTGTAGATACGGCGCCATGGGTAGGTGAAGAGCAGCAACAGCTTTCAGGGCTGGGCCCTTCCTTGTGGGAGAAGGAGCTGGACGTTTGCTTTTTCGGCAAGAGGCTCTGCCGGGGCCAAGCGCCATGAGATGTTGCGTCTCTGGTAAGCACAGATCCCCACTGCTGTTGTGCCTGTAGATAGGTTGCCAAGGGTAGGATAAGAGCAGCAACAGCTTTCAGGACTGGGCCCTTCCTTGTGGGAGAAGGAGCCGGACGTTTGCATTTTCGGCAAGAGGCTCTGCCGCGGCTGAGCGCCAAGAGATGTTGTGTCTCTGGGAAAGCACAGATCCCCACTGCTGTTGTGCCTGTACATAGGGCGACAAGGGTAGGAGAAGCGGAGCAACAGCTTTCAGGGCTGGGCCCTTCCTTGTGGGAGAAGGAGCCGGACGTTCGCCTTTTCGGCAAGAGGCTCTGCCGCGGCCGAGCGCCATGAGAAGTTGAGTCTCTGGGAAAGCACAGATCCCCACTGCTGTTCTGCCTGTAGATAGGGCGCCAAGGCACCGTGAAGAGCAGCAACAGCTTTCAGGGCTGGGCCCTTCCTTGTGGGAGAAGGAGCCGGACATTAGCCTTTTCGGCAAGAGGCTCTGCCGCGGACGAACACCATGAGATGTTGCGTCTCTGGGAAAGCACAGATCCCCACTGCTGTTCTGCGTGTAGATAGGGCGTCAAGGGTAGGTGAAGAGCAGCAACAGCTTTCAGGGCTGGGCCCTTCCTTGTGGGAGAAGGAGCCGGACGTTTGCCTTTTCGGCAAGAGGCTCTGCCGCGGCCGAGCGCCATGAGAAGTTGCGTCTCTGGGAAAGCACAGATCCCCACTGCTGTTGTGCCTGTAGATAGGGCGCCAAGGCACCGTGAAGAGCAGCAACAGCTTTCAGGGCTGGGCCCTTCCTTGTGGGAGAAGGAGCCGGACGTTTGCCTTTTCGGCAAGAGGCTCTGCCGCGGCCGAGCGCCATGAGATGTTGCGTCTCTGGGAAAGCACAGATCCCCACTGCTGTTGTGCCTGTAGATAGGGCACCAAGGCACCGTGAAGAGCAGCAACAGCTTTCAGGGCTGGGCCCTTCCTTGTGGGAGAAGGAGCTGGACGTTTGCTTTTTCGGCAAGAGGCTCTGCCGGGGCCAAGCGCCATGAGATGTTGCGTCTCTGGTAAGCACAGATCCCCACTGCTGTTGTGCCTGTAGATAGGTTGCCAAGGGTAGGATAAGAGCAGCAACAGCTTTCAGGACTGGGCCCTTCCTTGTGGGAGAAGGAGCCGGACGTTTGCATTTTCGGCAAGAGGCTCTGCCGCGGCTGAGCGCCAAGAGATGTTGTGTCTCTGGGAAAGCACAGATCCCCACTGCTGTTGTGCCTGTACATAGGGCGACAAGGGTAGGAGAAGCGGAGCAACAGCTTTCAGGGCTGGGCCCTTCCTTGTGGGAGAAGGAGCCGGACGTTTGCCTTTTCGGCAAGAGGCTCTGCCGCGGCCGAGCGCCATGAGAAGTTGAGTCTCTGGGAAAGCACAGATCCCCACTGCTGTTCTGCCTGTAGATAGGGCGCCAAGGCACCGTGAAGAGCAGCAACAGCTTTCAGGGCTGGGCCCTTCCTTGTGGGAGAAGGAGCCGGACATTAGCCTTTTCGGCAAGAGGCTCTGCCGCGGACGAACACCATGAGATGTTGCGTCTCTGGGAAAGCACAGATCCCCACTGCTGTTCTGCGTGTAGATAGGGCGTCAAGGGTAGGTGAAGAGCAGCAACAGCTTTCAGGGCTGGGCCCTTCCTTGTGGGAGAAGGAGCCGGACGTTTGCCTTTTCGGCAAGAGGCTCTGCCGCGGCCGAGCGCCATGAGAAGTTGCGTCTCTGGGAAAGCACAGATCCCCACTGCTGTTGTGCCTGTAGATAGGGCGCCAAGGCACCGTGAAGAGCAGCAACAGCTTTCAGGGCTGGGCCCTTCCTTGTGGGAGAAGGAGCCGGACGTTTGCCTTTTCGGCAAGAGGCTCTGCCGCGGCCGAGCGCCATGAGATGTTGCGTCTCTGGGAAAGCACAGATCCCCACTGCTGTTGTGCCTGTAGATAGGGCACCAAGGCACCGTGAAGAGCAGCAAC
The DNA here is from genome assembly GCF_026419915.1 of Harpia harpyja. Taxonomy (NCBI): domain Eukaryota; kingdom Metazoa; phylum Chordata; class Aves; order Accipitriformes; family Accipitridae; genus Harpia; species Harpia harpyja. The sequence continues at coordinate 43,636,895 of NC_068953.1, read as the reverse complement.
AGCTTTCAGGGCTGGGCCCTTCCTTGTGGGAGAAGGAGCCGGACATTTGCCTTTTCGGCAAGAGGCTCTGCCGCGGACGAACACCATGAGATGTTGCGTCTCTGGGAAAGCACAGATCCCCACTGCTGTTCTGCGTGTAGATAGGGCGTCAAGGGTAGGTGAAGAGCAGCAACAGCTTTCAGGGCTGGGCCCTTCCTTGTGGGAGAAGGAGCCGGACGTTTGCCTTTTCAGCAAGAGGCTATGCTGCAGCCGAGCTCCATGAGATGTTGCGTCTCTGGGAAAGCACAGATCCCCACTGCTGTTGTGCCTGTAGATAGGGCACCAAGGCACCGTGAAGAGCAGCAACAGGTTTCAGGGCTGGGCCCTTCCTTGTGGGAGAAGGAGCCGGACGTTTGCCTTTTCGGCAAGAGGCTCTGCCGCGGACGAGCGCCATGAGAAGTTGCGTCTCTGGGAAAGCACAGATCCCCACTGCTGTTCTGCGTGTAGATAGGGCGACAAGGGTAGGTGAAGAGCAGCAACAGCTTTCAGGGCTGGGCCCTTCCTTGTGGGAGAAGGAGCCGGACGTTTGCCTTTTCGGCAAGAGGCTCTGCCGCGGCCGAGCGCCATGAGATGTTGCGTCTCTGGGAAAGCACAGATCCCCACTGCTGTTGTGCCTGTAAATAGGGTACCAAGGCACCGTGAAGAGCAGCAACAGCTTTCAGGGCTGGGCCCTTCCTTGTGGGAGAAGTAGCCGGACATTTGCCTTTTCGGCAAGAGGCTCTGCCGCGGACGAACACCATGAGATGTTGCGTCTCTGGGAAAGCACAGATCCCCACTGCTGTTCTGCGTGTAGATAGGGTGACAAGGGTAGGTGAAGAGCAGCAACAGCTTTCAGGGCTGGGCCCTTCGTTGTGGGAGAAGGAGCCGGACGTTTGCCTTTTCGGCAAGAGGCTCTGCCGCGGCCGAGCGCCATGAGATGTTGCGTCTCTGGGAAAGCACAGATCCCCACTGCTGTTTTGCGTGTAGATAGGGCGTCAAGGGTAGGTGAAGAGCAGGAACAGCTTTCAGGGCTGGGCCCTTCCTTGTGGGAGAAGGAGCCGGACGTTTGCCTTTTCGGCAAGAGGCTCTGCCGCCGCCGAGCGCCATGAGATGTTGGGTCTCGGGGAAAGCACAGATCCCCACTGCTGTTGTGCCTGTAGATAGGGCACCAAGGCACCATGAAGAGCAGCAACAGCTTTCAGGGCTGGGCCCTTCCTTGTGGGAGAAGGAGCCGGACGTTTGCCTTTTCGGCAAGAGGCTCTGCCGCGGCCGAGCGCCAAGAGATATTGCGTCTCTGGGAAAGCACAGATCCCCACTGCTGTTGTGCCTGTAGATAGGGCGCCAAGGGTAGGTGAAGAGCAGCAACAGCTTTCAGGGCTGGGCCCTTCCTTGTGGGAGAACGAGCCGGACATTTGCCTTTTCGGCAAGAGGCTCTGCCGCGGACGAACACCATGAGATGTTGAGTCTCTGGGAAAGCACAGATCCCCACTGCTGTTCTGCGTGTAGATAGGGCGTCAAGGGTAGGTGAAGAGCAGCAACAGCTTTCAGGGCTGGGCCCTTCCTTGTGGGAGAAGGAGCCGGACGTTTGCCTTTTCGGCAAGAGGCTCTACCGCGGCCGAGCGCCATGAGATGTTGCGTCTCTGGGAAAGCACAGATCCCCACTGCTGTTGTGCCTGTAGATAGGGCGCCAAGGCACCATGAAGAGCAGCAACAGTTTTCAGGGCTGGGCCCTTCCTTGTGGGAGTAGGAGCCGGACGTTTGCCTTTTCGGCAAGAGGCTCTGCCGCGGCCGAGCGCCATGAGATGTTGCGTCTCTGGGAAAGCACAGATCCCCACTGCTGTTCTGCCTGTAGATAGGGCGACAAGGGTAGGAGAAGCGGAGCAACAGCTTTCAGGGCTGGGCCCTTCCTTGTGGGAGAAGGAGCCGGACGTTCGCCTTTTCGGCAAGAGGCTCTGCCGCGGCCGAGCGCCATGAGAAGTTGCGTCTCTGGGAAAGCACAGATCCCCACTGCTGTTGTGCCTGTAGATAGGGCGCCAAGGCACCGTGAAGAGCAGCAACAGCTTTCAGGGCTGGGCCCTTCCTTGTGGGAGAAGGAGCCGGACGTTTGCCTTTTCGGCAAGAGGCTCTGCTGCAGCCGAGCTCCATGAGATGTTGGGTCTCGGGGAAAGCACAGATCCCCACTGCTGTTGTGCCTGTAGATAGGGCACCAAGGGACCATGAAGAGCAGCAACAGCTTTCAGGGCTGGGCCCTTCCTTGTGGGAGAAGGAGCCGGACGTTTGCCTTTTCGGCAAGAGGCTCTGCCGCGGCCGAGCGCCATGAGATGTTGCGTCTCTGGGAAAGCACAGATCCCCACTGCTGTTGTGCCTGTAGATAGGGCGCCAAGGGTAGGTGAAGAGCAGCAACAGCTTTCAGGGCTGGGCCCTTCCTTGTGGGAGAAGGAGCCGGACGTTTGCCTTTTCGGCAAGAGGCTCTGCCGCGGCCGAGCGCCATGAGATGTTGCGTGTCTGGGAAAGCACAGATCCCCAGTGCTCTTGTGCCTGTAGATAGGGCGCAAGGCACCGTGAAGAGCAGCAACAGCTTTCAGGGCTGGGCCCTTCCTTGTGGGAGAAGGAGCCGGACGTTTGACTTTTCGGCAAGAGGCTCTGCCGCGGCCGAGCGCCATGAAATGTTGCGTCTCTGGGAAAGCACAGATCCCCAGTGCTCTTGTGCCTGTAGATAGGGCGCCAAGGCACCGTGAAGAGCAGCAACAGCTTTCAGGGCTGGGCCCTTCCTTGTGGGAGAAGGAGCCGGACATTTGCCTTTTGGGCAAGAGGCTCTGCCGCGGACGAACACCATGAGATGTTGCGTCTCTGGGAAAGCACAGATCCCCACTGCTGTTCTGCGTGTGGATAGGGCGTCAAGGGTAGGTGAAGAGCAGCAACAGCTTTCAGGGCTGGGCCCTTCCTTGTGGGAGAAGGAGCCGGACGTTTGCCTTTTCGGCAAGAGGCTCTACCGCGGCCGAGCGCCATGAGATGTTGCGTCTCTGGGAAAGCACAGATCCCCAGTGCTCTTGTGCCTGTAGATAGGGCGCCAAGGCACCGTGAAGAGCAGCAACAGCTTTCAGGGCTGGGCCCTTCGTTGTGGGAGAAGGAGCCGGACGTTTGCCTTTTCGGCAAGAGGCTCTGCCGCGGCCGAGCGCCATGAGATGTTGCGTCTCTGGGAAAGCACAGATCCCCACTGCTGTTCTGCCTGTAGATAGGGCGACAAGGGTAGGAGAAGCGGAGCAACAGCTTTCAGGGCTGGGCCCTTCCTTGTGGGAGAAGGAGCCGGACGTTCGCCTTTTCGGCAGAGGTTCTGCCGCGGACGAACACCATGAGATGTTGCGTCTCTGGGAAAGCACAGATCCCCACTGCTGTTGTGCCTGTAGATAGGGCGCCAAGGCACCGTGAAGAGCAGCAAAAGCTTTCAGGGCTGGGCCCTTCCTTGTGGGAGAAGGAGCCGGACATTTGCCTTTTCGGCAAGAGGCTCTGCTGCAGCCGAGCTCCATGAGATGTAGGGTCTCGGGGAAAGCACAGATCCCCACTGCTGTTCTGCCTGTAGATAGGGCACCAAGGGACCATGAAGAGCAGCAACATCTTTCAGGGCTGGGCCCTTCCTTGTGGGAGAAGGAGCCGGACGTTTGCCTTTTCGGCAAGAGGCTCTGCCGCGGCCGAGCGCCATGAGATGTTGCATCTCTGGGAAAGCACAGATCCCCACTGCTGTTGTGCCTGTAGATAGGGCGCCAAGCGTCCGTGAAGAGCAGCAACAGTTTTCAGGGCTGGGCCCTTCCTTGTGGGAGAAGGAGCCGGACGTTTGCCTTTTCGGCAAGAGGCTCTGCCGCGGCCGAGCGCCATGAGATGTTGCGTCTCTGGGAAAGCACAGATCCCCACTGCTGTTGTGCCTGTAGATAGGGCGCCAAGGCACCGTGAAGAGCAGCAACAGCTTTCAGGGCTGGGCCCTTCCTTGTGGGAGAAGGAGCCGGACATTTGCCTTTTCGGCAAGAGGCTCTGCCGCGGACGAACACCATGAGATGTTGCGTCTCTGGGAAAGCACAGATCCCCACTGCTGTTCTGCGTGTAGATAGGGCGTCAAGGGTAGGTGAAGAGCAGCAACAGCTTTCAGGGCTGGGCCCTTCCTTGTGGGAGAAGGAGCCGGACGTTTGCCTTTTCGGCAAGAGGCTCTGCCGCGGCCGAGCGCCATGAGATGTTGCGTCTCTGGGAAAGCACAGATCCCCAGTGCTCTTGTGCCTGTAGATAGGGCACCAAGGCACCGTGAAGAGCAGCAACAGCTTTCAGGGCTGGGCCCTTCGTTGTGGGAGAAGGAGCCGGACGTTTGCCTTTTCGGCAAGAGGCTCTACCGCGGCCGAGCGCCATGAGATGTTGCGTCTCTGGGAAAGCACAGATCCCCAGTGCTCTTGTGCCTGTAGATAGGGCGCCAAGGCACCGTGAAGAGCAGCAACAGCTTTCAGGGCTGGGCCCTTCGTTGTGGGAGAAGGAGCCGGACGTTTGCCTTTTCGGCAAGAGGCTCTGCCGCGGCCGAGCGCCATGAGATGTTGCGTCTCTGGGAAAGCACAGATCCCCACTGCTGTTGTGCCTGTAGATAGGGCGCCAAGGCACCGTGAAGAGCAGCAACAGCTTTCAGGGCTGGGCCGTTCCTTGTGGGAGAAGGAGCCGGACATTTGCCTTTTCGGCAAGAGGCTCTGCCGCGGACGAACACCATGAGATGTTGCGTCTCTGGGAAAGCACAGATCCCCACTGCTGTTCTGCGTGTAGATAGGGCGTCAAGGGTAGGTGAAGAGCAGCAACAGCTTTCAGGGCTGGGCCCTTCCTTGTGGTAGAAGGAGCCGGACGTTTGCCTTTTCGGCAAGAGGCTCTGCCGCGGCCGAGCGCCATGAGATGTTGAGTCTCTGGGAAAGCATAGATCCCCACTGCTGTTCTGCCTGTAGATAGGGCGACAAGGGTAGGAGAAGCGGAGCAACAGCTTTCAGGGCTGGGCCCTTCCTTGTGGGAGAAGTAGCCGGACGTTCGCCTTTTCGGCAGAGGTTCTGCCGCGGCCGAGTGCCATGAGAAGTTGCGTCTCTGGGAAAGCACAGATCCCCACTGCTGTTGTGCCTGTAGATAGGGCGCCAAGCGTCCGTGAATAGCAGCAACAGCTTTCAGGGCTGGGCCCTTCCTTGTGGGAGAAGGAACCGGACATTTGCGTTTTCGGCAAGAGGCTCTGCTGCCGCCGAGCGCCATGAGATGTTGCGTCTCTGGGAAAGCACAGATCCCCAGTGCTCTTGTGCCTGTAGATAGGGCGCCAAGGGTAGGTGAAGAGCAGCAACAGCTTTCAGGGCTGGGCCGTTCCTTGTGGGAGAAGGAGCCGGACATTTGCCTTTTCGGCAAGAGGCTCTGCCGCGGCCGAGCGCCATGAGATGTTGAGTCTCTGGGAAAGCATAGATCCCCACTGCTGTTCTGCCTGTAGATAGGGCGACAAGGGTAGGAGAAGCGGAGCAACAGCTTTCAGGGCTGGGCCCTTCCTTGTGGGAGAAGTAGCCGGACGTTCGCCTTTTCGGCAGAGGTTCTGCCGCGGCCGAGTGCCATGAGAAGTTGCGTCTCTGGGAAAGCACAGATCCCCACTGCTGTTGTGCCTGTAGATAGGGCGCCAAGCGTCCGTGAATAGCAGCAACAGCTTTCAGGGCTGGGCCCTTCCTTGTGGGAGAAGGAACCGGACATTTGCGTTTTCGGCAAGAGGCTCTGCTGCCGCCGAGCGCCATGAGATGTTGCGTCTCTGGGAAAGCACAGATCCCCACTGCTGTTCTGCGTGTAGATAGGGCGCCAAGGGTAGGTGAAGAGCAGCAACAGCTTTCAGGGCTGGGCCGTTCCTTGTGGGAGAAGGAGCCGGACATTTGCCTTTTTGGCAAGAGGCTCTGCCACGGCAGAGCGCCATGAGATGTTGCGTCTCTGGGAAAGCACAGATCCCCACTGCTGTTCTGCGTGTAGATAGGGCGTCAAGGGTAGGTGAAGAGCAGCAACAGCTTTCAGGGCTGGGCCCTTCCTTGTGGGAGAAGGAGCTGGACGTTTGCCTTTTCGGCAAGAGGCTCTGCCGCGGCCGAGCGCCATGAGATGTTGCGTCTCTGGGAAAGCACAGATCCCCACTGCTGTTGTGCCTGTAGATAGGGCACCAAGGCACCGTGAAGAGCAGCAACAGCTTTCAGGGCTGGGCCCTTCCTTGTGGGAGAAGGAGCCGGACGTTTGCCTTTTCGGCAAGAGGCTCTGCCGCGGACGAACACCATGAGATGTTGCGTCTCTGGGAAAGCACAGATCCCCACTGCTGTTGTGCCTGTAGATAGGGCGCCAAGGCACCGTGAAGAGCAGCAACAGCTTTCAGGGCTGGGCCCTTCCTTGTGGGAGAAGGAGCCGGACGTTTGCCTTTTCGGCAAGAGGCTCTGCCGCGGCCGAGCGCCATGAGATGTTGCGTCTCTGGGAAAGCACAGATCCCCACTGCTGTTGTGCCTGTAGATAGGGCGCCAAGGCACCGTGAAGAGCAGCAACAGCTTTCAGGGCTGGGCCCTTCCTTGTGGGAGAAGGAGCTGGACATTTGCCTTTTCGGCAAGAGGCTCTGCCGCGGACGAACACCATGAGATGTTGCGTCTCTGGGAAAGCACAGATCCCCACTGCTGTTCTGCCTGTAGATAGGGCGACAAGGGTAGGAGAAGCGGAGCAACAGCTTTCAGGGCTGGGCCCTTCCTTGTGGGAGAAGGAGCCGGACGTTCGCCTTTTCGGCAAGAGGCTCTGCCGCGGCCGAGCGCCATGAGAAGTTGCGTCTCTGGGAAAGCACAGATCCCCAGTGCTCTTGTGCCTGTAGATAGGGCGCCAAGGCACCGTGAAGAGCAGCAACAGCTTTCAGGGCTGGGCCCTTCCTTGTGGGAGAAGGAGCCGGACGTTTGCCTTTTCGGCAAGAGGCTCTGCCGCGGCCGAGCGCCATGAGATGTTGCGTCTCTGGGAAAGCACAGATCCCCACTGCTGTTGTGCCTGTAGATAGGGCACCAAGGCACCGTGAAGAGCAGCAACAGCTTTCAGGGCTGGGCCCTTCCTTGTGGGAGAAGGAGCCGGACATTTGCCTTTTCGGCAAGAGGCTCTGCCGCGGACGAACACCATGAGATGTTGCGTCTCTGGGAAAGCACAGATCCCCACTGCTGTTCTGCGTGTAGATAGGGCGTCAAGGGTAGGTGAAGAGCAGCAACAGCTTTCAGGGCTGGGCCCTTCCTTGTGGGAGAAGGAGCCGGACGTTTGCCTTTTCGGCAAGAGGCTCTGCCGCGGCCGAGCGCCATGAGATGTTGCGTGTCTGGGAAAGCACAGATCCCCACTGCTGTTGTGCCTGTAGATAGGGCGCCAAGGCACCGTGAAGAGCAGCAACAGCTTTCAGGGCTGGGCCCTTCCTTGTGGGAGAAGGAGCCGGACGTTTGCCTTTTCGGCAAGAGGCTCTGCCGCGGCCGAGCGCCATGAGATGTTGCGTCTCTGGGAAAGCACAGATCCCCAGTGCTCTTGTGCCTGTAGATAGGGCGCCAAGGCACCGTGAAGAGCAGCAACAGCTTTCAGGGCTGGGCCCTTCGTTGTGGGAGAAGGAGCCGGACGTTTGCCTTTTCGGCAAGAGGCTCTGCCGCGGCCGAGCACCATGAGATGTTGCGTCTCTGGGAAAGCACAGATCCCCACTGCTGTTGTGCCTGTAGATAGGGCGCCAAGGCACCGTGAAGAGCAGCAACAGCTTTCAGGGCTGGGCCGTTCCTTGTGGGAGAAGGAGCCGGACATTTGCCTTTTCGGCAAGAGGCTCTGCCGCGGACGAACACCATGAGATGTTGCGTCTCTGGGAAAGCACAGATCCCCACTGCTGTTCTGCGTGTAGATAGGGCGTCAAGGGTAGGTGAAGAGCAGCAACAGCTTTCAGGGCTGGGCCCTTCGTTGTGGGAGAAGGAGCCGGACGTTTGCCTTTTCGGCAAGAGGCTCTGCCGCGGCCGAGCGCCATGAGATGTGGAGTCTCTGGGAAAGCATAGATCCCCACTGCTGTTCTGCCTGTAGATAGGGCGACAAGGGTAGGAGAAGCGGAGCAACAGCTTTCAGGGCTGGGCCCTTCCTTGTGGGAGAAGGAGCCGGACATTCGCCTTTTCGGCAGAGGTTCTGCCGCGGCCGAGTGCCATGAGAAGTTGCGTCTCTGGGAAAGAACAGATCCCCACTGCTGTTGTGCCTGTAGATAGGGCGCCAAGGCACCGTGAAGAGCAGCAACAGCTTTCAGGGCTGGGCCCTTCGTTGTGGGAGAAGGAGCCGGACATTTGCCTTTTCGGCAAGAGGCTCTGCTGCAGCCGAGCTCCATGAGATGTAGGGTCTCTGGGAAAGCACAGATCCCCACTGCTGTTGTGCCTGTAGATAGGGCACCAAGGCACCATGAAGAACAGCAACAGCTTTCAGGGCTGGGCCCTTCGTTGTGGGAGAAGGAGCCGGACGTTTGCGTTTTCGGCAAGAGGCTCTGCCGCGGACGAACACCATGAGATGTTGCGTCTCTGGGAAAGCACAGATCCCCACTGCTGTTGTGCCTGTAGATAGGGCGCCAAGGCACCGTGAAGAGCAGCAACAGCTTTCAGGGCTGGGCCCTTCCTTGTGGGAGAAGGAGCCGGACGTTTGCCTTTTCGGCAAGAGGCTCTGCCGCATACGAACACCATGAGATGTTGAGTCTCTGGGAAAGCACAGATCCCCACTGCTGTTCTGCGTGTAGATAGGGCGTCAAGGGTAGGTGAAGAGCAGCAACAGCTTTCAGGGCTGGGCCCTTCCTTGTGGGAGAAGGAGCCGGACGTTTGCCTTTTCGGCAAGAGGCTCTACCGCGGCCGAGCGCCATGAGATGTTGTATCTCTGGGAAAGCACAGATCCCCACTGCTGTTGTGCCTGTAGATAGGGCGCCAAGGCACCATGAAGAGCAGCAACAGTTTTCAGGGCTGGGCTCTTCCTTGTGGGAGAAGGAGCCGGACGTTCGCCTTTTCGGCAAGAGGCTCTGCCGCGGCCGAGCGCCATGAGAAGTTGCGTCTCTGGGAAAGCACAGATCCCCAGTGCTCTTGTGCCTGTAGATAGGGCGCCAAGGCACCGTGAAGAGCAGCAACAGCTTTCAGGGCTGGGCCCTTCCTTGTGGGAGAAGGAGCCGGACGTTTGCCTTTTCGGCAAGAGGCTCTGCCGCGGCCGAGCGCCATGAGATGTTGCGTCTCTGGGAAAGCACAGATCCCCACTGCTGTTGTGCCTGTAGATAGGGCGCCAAGGCACCGTGAAGAGCAGCAACAGCTTTCAGGGCTGGGCCCTTCCTTGTGGGAGAAGGAGCCGGACATTTGCCTTTTCGGCAAGAGGCTCTGCCGCGGACGAACACCATGAGATGTTGCGTCTCTGGGAAAGCACAGATCCCCACTGCTGTTCTGCGTGTAGATAGGGCGTCAAGGGTAGGTGAAGAGCAGCAACAGCTTTCAGGGCTGGGCCCTTCCTTGTGGGAGAAGGAGCCGGACGTTTGCCTTTTCGGCAAGAGGCTCTGCCGCGGCCGAGCGCCATGAGATGTTGCGTGTCTGGGAAAGCACAGATCCCCACTGCTGTTGTGCCTGTAGATAGGGCGCCAAGGCACCGTGAAGAGCAGCAACAGCTTTCAGGGCTGGGCCCTTCCTTGTGGGAGAAGGAGCCGGACGTTTGCCTTTTCGGCAAGAGGCTCTGCCGCGGCCGAGCGCCATGAGATGTTGCGTCTCTGGGAAAGCACAGATCCCCAGTGCTCTTGTGCCTGTAGATAGGGCGCCAAGGCACCGTGAAGAGCAGCAACAGCTTTCAGGGCTGGGCCCTTCCTTGTGGGAGAAGGAGCCGGACGTTTGCCTTTTCGGCAAGAGGCTCTGCCGCGGCCGAGCGCCATGAGATGTTGCGTCTCTGGGAAAGCACAGATCCCCACTGCTGTTGTGCCTGTAGATAGGGCGCCAAGGCACCGTGAAGAGCAGCAACAGCTTTCAGGGCTGGGCCGTTCCTTGTGGGAGAAGGAGCCGGACATTTGCCTTTTCGGCAAGAGGCTCTGCCGCGGACGAACACCATGAGATGTTGCGTCTCTGGGAAAGCACAGATCCCCAGTGCTGTTCTGCGTGTAGATAGGGCGTCAAGGGTAGGTGAAGAGCAGCAACAGCTTTCAGGGCTGGGCCCTTCGTTGTGGGAGAAGGAGCCGGACGTTTGCCTTTTCGGCAAGAGGCTCTGCCGCGGCCGAGCGCCATGAGATGTTGAGTCTCTGGGAAAGCATAGATCCCCACTGCTGTTCTGCCTGTAGATAGGGCGACAAGGGTAGGAGAAGCGGAGCAACAGCTTTCAGGGCTGGGCCCTTCCTTGTGGGAGAAGGAGCCGGACATTCGCCTTTTCGGCAGAGGTTCTGCCGCGGCCGAGTGCCATGAGAAGTTGCGTCTCTGGGAAAGAACAGATCCCCACTGCTGTTGTGCCTGTAGATAGGGCGCCAAGGCACCGTGAAGAGCAGCAACAGCTTTCAGGGCTGGGCCCTTCGTTGTGGGAGAAGGAGCCGGACATTTGCCTTTTCGGCAAGAGGCTCTGCTGCAGCCGAGCTCCATGAGATGTAGGGTCTCTGGGAAAGCACAGATCCCCACTGCTGTTGTGCCTGTAGATAGGGCACCAAGGCACCATGAAGAACAGCAACAGCTTTCAGGGCTGGGCCCTTCGTTGTGGGAGAAGGAGCCGGACGTTTGCGTTTTCGGCAAGAGGCTCTGCCGCGGACGAACACCATGAGATGTTGCGTCTCTGGGAAAGCACAGATCCCCACTGCTGTTGTGCCTGTAGATAGGGCGCCAAGGCACCGTGAAGAGCAGCAACAGCTTTCAGGGCTGGGCCCTTCCTTGTGGGAGAAGGAGCCGGACGTTTGCCTTTTCGGCAAGAGGCTCTGCCGCGGCCGAGCGCCATGAGATGTTGCGTCTCTGGGAAAGCACAGATCTCCACTGCTGTTGTGCCTGTAGATAGGGCGCCAAGGCACCGTGAAGAGCAGCAACAGCTTTCAGGGCTGGGCCCTTCCTTGTGGGAGAAGGAGCCGGACATTTGCCTTTTCGGCAAGAGGCTCTGCCGCGGACGAACACCATGAGATGTTGAGTCTCTGGGAAAGCACAGATCCCCACTGCTGTTCTGCGTGTAGATAGGGCGTCAAGGGTAGGTGAAGAGCAGCAACAGCTTTCAGGGCTGGGCCCTTCCTTGTGGGAGAAGGAGCCGGACGTTTGCCTTTTCGGCAAGAGGCTCTACCGCGGCCGAGCGCCATGAGATGTTGTATCTCTGGGAAAGCACAGATCCCCACTGCTGTTGTGCCTGTAGATAGGGCGCCAAGGCACCATGAAGAGCAGCAACAGTTTTCAGGGCTGGGCTCTTCCTTGTGGGAGAAGGAGCCGGACGTTTGCCTTTTCGGCAGAGGTTCTGCCGCGGCCGAGTGCCATGAGAAGTTGCGTCTCTGGGAAAGCACAGATCCCCACTGCTGTTGTGCCTGTAGATAGGGCGCCAAGCGTCCGTGAATAGCAGCAACAGCTTTCAGGGCTGGGCCCTTCCTTGTGGGAGAAGGAGCCGGACATTTGCCTTTTCGGCAAGAGGCTCTGCCGCGGCCGAGCGCCATGAGATGTTGCGTCTCTGGGAAAGCACAGATCCCCACTGCTGTTCTGCGTGTAGATAGGGCGCCAAGGGTAGGTGAAGAGCAGCAACAGCTTTCAGGGCTGGGCCGTTCCTTGTGGGAGAAGGAGCCGGACATTTGCCTTTTTGGCAAGAGGCTCTGCCGCGGCAGAGCGCCATGAGATGTTGCGTCTCTGGGAAAGCACAGATCCCCACTGCTGTTCTGCGTGTAGATAGGGCGTCAAGGGTAGGTGAAGAGCAGCAACAGCTTTCAGGGCTGGGCCCTTCCTTGTGGGAGAAGGAGCTGGACGTTTGCCTTTTCGGCAAGAGGCTCTGCCGCGGCCGAGCGCCATGAGATGTTGCGTCTCTGGGAAAGCACAGATCCCCACTGCTGTTGTGCCTGTAGATAGGGCACCAAGGCACCATGAAGAACAGCAACAGCTTTCAGGGCTGGGCCCTTCGTTGTGGGAGAAGGAGCCGGACGTTTGCGTTTTCGGCAAGAGGCTCTGCCGCGGACGAACACCATGAGATGTTGCGTCTCTGGGAAAGCACAGATCCCCACTGCTGTTGTGCCTGTAGATAGGGCGCCAAGGCACCGTGAAGAGCAGCAACAGCTTTCAGGGCTGGGCCCTTCGTTGTGGGAGAAGGAGCCGGACGTTTGCCTTTTCGGCAAGAGGCTCTGCCGCGGCCGAGCGCCATGAGATGTTGCGTCTCTGGGAAAGCACAGATCCCCACTGCTGTTGTGCCTGTAGATAGGGCGCCAAGGCACCGTGAAGAGCAGCAACAGCTTTCAGGGCTGGGCCCTTCCTTGTGGGAGAAGGAGCTGGACATTTGCCTTTTCGGCAAGAGGCTCTGCCGCGGACGAACACCATGAGATGTTGCGTCTCTGGGAAAGCACAGATCCCCACTGCTGTTCTGCCTGTAGATAGGGCGACAAGGGTAGGAGAAGCGGAGCAACAGCTTTCAGGGCTGGGCCCTTCCTTGTGGGAGAAGGAGCCGGACGTTTGCCTTTTCGGCAAGAGGCTCTGCCGCGGCCGAGCGCCATGAGAAGTTGCGTCTCTGGGAAAGCACAGATCCCCAGTGCTCTTGTGCCTGTAGATAGGGCGCCAAGGCACCGTGAAGAGCAGCAACAGCTTTCAGGGCTGGGCCCTTCGTTGTGGGAGAAGGAGCCGGACGTTTGCCTTTTCGGCAAGAGGCTCTGCCGCGGCCGAGCGCCATGAGATGTTGCGTCTCTGGGAAAGCACAGATCCCCACTGCTGTTGTGCCTGTAGATAGGGCGCCAAGGCACCGTGAAGAGCAGCAACAGCTTTCAGGGCTGGGCCCTTCCTTGTGGGAGAAGGAGCCGGACATTTGCCTTTTCGGCAAGAGGCTCTGCCGCGGACGAACACCATGAGATGTTGCGTCTCTGGGAAAGCACAGATCCCCACTGCTGTTGTGCCTGTAGATAGGGCGCCAAGGCACCGTGAAGAGCAGCAACAGCTTTCAGGGCTGGGCCCTTCCTTGTGGGAGAAGGAGCCGGACGTTTGCCTTTTCGGCAAGAGGCTCTGCCGCGGCCGAGCGCCATGAGATGTTGCGTGTCTGGGAAAGCACAGATCCCCAGTGCTCTTGTGCCTGTAGATAGGGCGCCAAGGCACCGTGAAGAGCAGCAACAGCTTTCAGGGCTGGGCCCTTCGTTGTGGGAGAAGGAGCCGGACGTTTGCCTTTTCGGCAAGAGGCTCTGCCGCGGCCGAGCGCCATGAGATGTTGCGTCTCTGGGAAAGCACAGATCCCCAGTGCTCTTGTGCCTGTAGATAGGGCGCCAAGGCACCGTGAAGAGCAGCAACAGCTTTCAGGGCTGGGCCCTTCGTTGTGGGAGAAGGAGCCGGACGTTTGCCTTTTCGGCAAGAGGCTCTGCCGCGGCCGAGCGCCATGAGATGTTGCGTCTCTGGGAAAGCACAGATCCCCACTGCTGTTGTGCCTGTAGATAGGGCGCCAAGGCACCGTGAAGAGCAGCAACAGCTTTCAGGGCTGGGCCCTTCCTTGTGGGAGAAGGAGCCGGACATTTGCCTTTTCGGCAAGAGGCTCTGCCGCGGACGAACACCATGAGATGTTGCGTCTCTGGGAAAGCACAGATCCCCACTGCTGTTCTGCGTGTAGATAGGGCGTCAAGGGTAGGTGAAGAGCAGCAACAGCTTTCAGGGCTGGGCCCTTCGTTGTGGGAGAAGGAGCCGGACGTTTGCCTTTTCGGCAAGAGGCTCTGCCGCGGCCGAGCGCCATGAGATGTTGAGTCTCTGGGAAAGCATAGATCCCCACTGCTGTTCTGCCTGTAGATAGGGCGACAAGGGTAGGAGAAGCGGAGCAACAGCTTTCAGGGCTGGGCCCTTCCTTGTGGGAGAAGGAGCCGGACATTCGCCTTTTCGGCAGAGGTTCTGCCGCGTCCGAGTGCCATGAGAAGTTGCGTCTCTGGGAAAGAACAGATCCCCAGTGCTCTTGTGCCTGTAGATAGGGCGCCAAGGCACCGTGAAGAGCAGCAACAGCTTTCAGGGCTGGGCCCTTCGTTGTGGGAGAAGGAGCCGGACATTTGCCTTTTCGGCAAGAGGCTCTGCTGCAGCCGAGCTCCATGAGATGTAGGGTCTCTGGGAAAGCACAGATCCCCACTGCTGTTGTGCCTGTAGATAGGGCACCAAGGCACCATGAAGAACAGCAACAGCTTTCAGGGCTGGGCCCTTCGTTGTGGGAGAAGGTGCCGGACGTTTGCGTTTTCGGCAAGAGGCTCTGCCGCGGACGAACACCATGAGATGTTGCGTCTCTGGGAAAGCACAGATCCCCACTGCTGTTGTGCCTGTAGATAGGGCGCCAAGGCACCGTGAAGAGCAGCAACAGCTTTCAGGGCTGGGCCCTTCCTTGTGGGAGAAGGAGCCGGACGTTTGCCTTTTCGGCAAGAGGCTCTACCGCGGCCGAGCGCCATGAGATGTTGTATCTCTGGGAAAGCACAGATCCCCACTGCTGTTGTGCCTGTAGATAGGGCGCCAAGGCACCATGAAGAGCAGCAACAGTTTTCAGGGCTGGGCTCTTCCTTGTGGGAGAAGGAGCCGGACGTTTGCCTTTTCGGCAAGAGGCTCTGCCGCGGCCGAGCGCCATGAGATGTTGAGTCTCTGGGAAAGCATAGATCCCCACTGCTGTTCTGCCTGTAGATAGGGCGACAAGGGTAGGAGAAGCGGAGCAACAGCTTTCAGGGCTGGGCCTTTCCTTGTGGGAGAAGGAGCCGGACGTTCGCCTTTTCGGCAGAGGTTCTGCCGCGGCCGAGTGCCATGAGAAGTTGCGTCTCTGGGAAAGCACAGATCCCCACTGCTGTTGTGCCTGTAGATAGGGCGCCAAGGCACCGTGAAGAGCAGCAACAGCTTTCAGGGCTGGGCCCTTCGTTGTGGGAGAAGGAGCCGGACATTTGCCTTTTCGGCAAGAGGCTCTGCTGCAGCCGAGCTCCATGAGATGTAGGGTCTCTGGGAAAGCACAGATCCCCACTGCTGTTCTGCCTGTAGATAGGGCACCAAGGGACCATGAAGAGCAGCAACAGCTTTCAGGGCTGGGCCCTTCCTTGTGGGAGAAGGAGCCGGACGTTTGCCTTTTCGGCAAGAGGCTCTGCCGCGGCCGAGCGCCATGAGATGTTGCATCTCTGGGAAAGCACAGATCCCCACTGCTGTTGTGCCTGTAGATAGGGCACCAAGGCACCGTGAAGAGCAGCAACAGCTTTCAGGGCTGGGCCCTTCCTTGTGGGAGAAGGAGCCGGACATTTGCCTTTTCGGCAAGAGGCTCTACCGCGGCCGAGCGCCATGAGATGTTGCGTCTCTGGGAAAGCACAGATCCCCACTGCTGTTGTGCCTGTAGATAGGGCGCCAAGGCACCATGAAGAGCAGCAACAGTTTTCAGGGCTGGGCCCTTCCTTGTGGGAGAAGGAGCCGGACGTTTGCCTTTTCGGCAAGAGGCTCTGCCGCGGCCGAGCGCCATGAGAAGTGGCGTCTCTGGGAAAGCACAGATCCCCAGTGCTCTTGTGCCTGTAGATAGGGCGACAAGGGTAGGAGAAGCGGAGCAACAGCTTTCAGGGCTGGGCCCTTCCTTGTGGGAGAAGGAGCCGGACGTTCGCCTTTTCGGCAAGAGGCTCTGCCGCGGCCGAGCGCCATGAGAAGTTGCGTCTCTGGGAAAGCACAGATCCCCAGTGCTCTTGTGCCTGTAGATAGGGCGCCAAGGCACCGTGAAGAGCAGCAACAGCTTTCAGGGCTGGGCCCTTCGTTGTGGGAGAAGGAGCCGGACATTTGCCTTTTCGGCAAGAGGCTCTGCCGCGGCCGAGCGCCATGAGATGTTGCGTCTCTGGGAAAGCACAGATCCCCACTGCTGTTCTGCGTGTAGATAGGGCGCCAAGGGTAGGTGAAGAGCAGCAACAGCTTTCAGGGCTGGGCCGTTCCTTGTGGGAGAAGGAGCCGGACATTTGCCTTTTTGGCAAGAGGCTCTGCCGCGGCAGAGCGCCATGAGATGTTGCGTCTCTGGGAAAGCACAGATCCCCACTGCTGTTCTGCGTGTAGATAGGGCGTCAAGGGTAGGTGAAGAGCAGCAACAGCTTTCAGGGCTGGGCCCTTCGTTGTGGGAGAAGGAGCCGGACGTTTGCGTTTTCGGCAAGAGGCTCTGCCGCGGACGAACACCATGAGATGTTGCGTCTCTGGGAAAGCACAGATCCCCACTGCTGTTGTGCCTGTAGATAGGGCGCCAAGGCACCGTGAAGAGCAGCAACAGCTTTCAGGGCTGGGCCCTTCGTTGTGGGAGAAGGAGCCGGACGTTTGCCTTTTCGGCAAGAGGCTCTGCCGCGGCCGAGCGCCATGAGATGTTGCGTCTCTGGGAAAGCACAGATCCCCAGTGCTCTTGTGCCTGTAGATAGGGCGCCAAGGCACCGTGAAGAGCAGCAACAGCTTTCAAGGCTGGGCCCTTCCTTGTGGGAGAAGGAGCCGGACATTTGCCTTTTCGGCAAGAGGCTCTGCCGCGGACGAACACCATGAGATGTTGCGTCTCTGGGAAAGCACAGATCCCCACTGCTGTTCTGCGTGTAGATAGGGCGTCAAGGGTAGGTGAAGAGCAGCAACAGCTTTCAGGGCTGGGCCCTTCCTTGTGGGAGAAGGAGCCGGACGTTTGCCTTTTCGGCAAGAGGCTCTACCGCGGCCGAGCGCCATGAGATGTTGCATCTCTGGGAAAGCACAGATCCCCACTGCTGTTGTGCCTGTAGATAGGGCGCCAAGGCACCATGAAGAGCAGCAACAGTTTTCAGGGCTGGGCTCTTCCTTGTGGGAGAAGGAGCCGGACGTTTGCCTTTTCGGCAAGAGGCTCTACCGCGGCCGAGCGCCATGAGATGTTGCATCTCTGGGAAAGCACAGATCCCCACTGCTGTTGTGCCTGTAGATAGGGCGCCAAGGCACCATGAAGAGCAGCAACAGTTTTCAGGGCTGGGCTCTTCCTTGTGGGAGAAGGAGCCGGACGTTTGCCTTTTCGGCAAGAGGCTCTGCCGCGGCCGAGCGCCATGAGATGTTGCGCCTCTGGGAAAGCACAGATCCCCACTGCTGTTCTGCCTGTAGATAGGGCGACAAGGGTAGGAGAAGCGGAGCAACAGCTTTCAGGGCTGGGCCCTTCCTTGTGGGAGAAGGAGCCGGACGTTCGCCTTTTCGGCAAGAGGCTCTGCCGCGGCCGAGCGCCATGAGAAGTTGCGTCTCTGGTAAGCACAGATCCCCAGTGCTCTTGTGCCTGTAGATAGGGCGCCAAGGCACCGTGAAGAGCAGCAACAGCTTTCAGGGCTGGGCCCTTCGTTGTGGGAGAAGGAGCCGGACATTTGCCTTTTCGGCAAGAGGCTCTGCTGCAGCCGAGCGCCATGAGATGTAGGGTCTCGGGGAAAGCACAGATCCCCACTGCTGTTGTGCCTGTAGATAGGGCGCCAAGCGTCCGTGAAGAGCAGCAACAGCTTTCAGGGCTGGGCCCTTCCTTGTGGGAGAAGGAGCCGGACATTTGCCTTTTCGGCAAGAGGCTCTGCCGCGGCCGAGCGCCATGAGATGTTGCGTCTCTGGGAAAGCACAGATCCCCACTGCTGTTCTGCGTGTAGATAGGGCGCCAAGGGTAGGTGAAGAGCAGCAACAGCTTTCAGGGCTGGGCCCTTCCTTGTGGGAGAAGGAGCCGGACATTTGCCTTTTTGGCAAGAGGCTCTGCCGCGGCAGAGCGCCATGAGATGTTGCGTCTCTGGGAAAGCACAGATCCCCACTGCTGTTCTGCGTGTAGATAGGGCGTCAAGGGTAGGTGAAGAGCAGCAACAGCTTTCAGGGCTGGGCCCTTCCTTGTGGGAGAAGGAGCTGGACGTTTGCCTTTTCGGCAAGAGGCTCTGCCGCGGCCGAGCGCCATGAGATGTTGCGTCTCTGGGAAAGCACAGATCCCCACTGCTGTTGTGCCTGTAGATAGGGCGCCAAGGCACCGTGAAGAGCAGCAACAGCTTTCAGGGCTGGGCCCTTCGTTGTGGGAGAAGGAGCCGGACGTTTGCCTTTTCGGCAAGAGGCTCTGCCGCGGCCGAGCGCCATGAGATGTTGCGTCTCTGGGAAAGCACAGATCCCCACTGCTGTTCTGCCTGTAGATAGGGCGACAAGGGTAGGAGAAGCGGAGCAACAGCTTTCAGGGCTGGGCCCTTCCTTGTGGGAGAAGGAGCCGGACGTTCGCCTTTTCGGCAGAGGTTCTGCCGCGGCCGAGTGCCATGAGAAGTTGCGTCTCTGGGAAAGCACAGATCCCCACTGCTGTTGTGCCTGTAGAAAGGGCGCCAAGGCACCGTGAAGAGCAGCAACAGCTTTCAGGGCTGGGCCCTTCCTTGTGGGAGAAGGAGCCGGACATTTGCCTTTTCGGCAAGAGGCTCTGCTGCAGCCGAGCTCCATGAGATGTAGGGTCTCTGGGAAAGCACAGATCCCCACTGCTGTTCTGCCTGCAGATAGGGCACCAAGGGACCATGAAGAGCAGCAACAGCTTTCAGGGCTGGGCCCTTCCTTGTGGGAGAAGGAGCCGGACGTTTGCCTTTTCGGCAAGAGGCTCTGCCGCGGCCGAGCGCCATGAGATGTTGCATCTCTGGGAAAGCACAGATCCCCACTGCTGTTGTGCCTGTAGATAGGGCGCCAAGCGTCCGTGAAGAGCAGCAACAGCTTTCAGGGCTGGGCCCTTCCTTGTGGGAGAAGGAGCCGGACGTTTGCCTTTTCGGCAAGAGGCTCTACCGCGGCCGAGCGCCATGAGATGTTGCGTCTCTGGGAAAGCACAGATCCCCACTGCTGTTGTGCCTGTAGATAGGGCGCCAAGGCACCATGAAGAGCAGCAACAGTTTTCAGGGCTGGGCCCTTCCTTGTGGGAGAAGGAGCCGGACGTTTGCCTTTTCGGCAAGAGGCTCTGCCGCGGCCGAGCGCCATGAGATGTTGCGTCTCTGGGAAAGCACAGATCCCCACTGCTGTTCTGCCTGTAGATAGGGCGACAAGGGTAGGAGAAGCGGAGCAACAGCTTTCAGGGCTGGGCCCTTCCTTGTGGGAGAAGGAGCCGGACGTTCGCCTTTTCGGCAAGAGGCTCTGCCGCGGCCGAGCGCCATGAGAAGTTGCGTCTCTGGGAAAGCACAGATCCCCACTGCTGTAGTGCCTGTAGATAGGGCGCCAAGGCACCGTGAAGAGCAGCAACAGCTTTCAGGGCTGGGCCCTTCGTTGTGGGAGAAGGAGCCGGACGTTTGCCTTTTCGGCAAGAGGCTCTGCCGCGGCCGAGCGCCATGAGATGTTGCGTCTCTGGGAAAGCACAGATCCCCACTGCTGTTGTGCCTGTAGATAGGGCGCCAAGGCACCGTGAAGAGCAGCAACAGCTTTCAGGGCTGGGCCCTTCCTTGTGGGAGAAGGAGCCGGACATTTGCCTTTTCGGCAAGAGGCTCTGCCGCGGACGAACACCATGAGATGTTGCGTCTCTGGGAAAGCACAGATCCCCACTGCTGTTCTGCGTGTAGATAGGGTGTCAAGGGTAGGTGAAGAGCAGCAACAGCTTTCAGGGCTGGGCCCTTCCTTGTGGGAGAAGGAGCCGGACGTTTGCCTTTTCGGCAAGAGGCTCTGCCGCGGCCGAGCGCCATGAGATGTTGCGTCTCTGGGAAAGCACAGATCCCCAGTGCTCTTGTGCCTGTAGATAGGGCGCCAAGGCACCGTGAAGAGCAGCAACAGCTTTCAGGGCTGGGCCCTTCGTTGTGGGAGAAGGAGCCGGACGTTTGCCTTTTCGGCAAGAGGCTCTGCCGCGGCCGAGCGCCATGAGATGTTGTGTCTCTGGGAAAGCACAGATCCCCAGTGCTCTTGTGCCTGTAGATAGGGCGCCAAGGCACCGTGAAGAGCAGCAACAGCTTTCAGGGCTGGGCCCTTCCTTGTGGGAGAAGGAGCCGGACGTTTGCCTTTTCGGCAAGAGGCTCTGCCGCGGCCGAGCGCCATGAGATGTTGCGTCTCTGGGAAAGCACAGATCCCCACTGCTGTTGTGCCTGTAGATAGGGCGCCAAGGCACCGTGAAGAGCAGCAAGAGCTTTCAGGGCTGGGCCCTTCCTTGTGGGAGAAGGAGCCGGACATTTGCCTTTTCGGCAAGAGGCTCTGCCGCGGACGAACACCATGAGATGTTGCGTCTCTGGGAAAGCACAGATCCCCACTGCTGTTCTGCGTGTAGATAGGGCGTCAAGGGTAGGTGAAGAGCAGCAACAGCTTTCAGGGCTGGGCCCTTCCTTGTGGGAGAAGGAGCCGGACGTTTGCCTTTTCGGCAAGAGGCTCTGCCGCGGCCGAGCGCCATGAGATGTTGAGTCTCTGGGAAAGCATAGATCCCCACTGCTGTTCTGCCTGTAGATAGGGCGACAAGGGTAGGAGAAGCGGAGCAACAGC
The DNA here is from genome assembly GCF_026419915.1 of Harpia harpyja. NCBI lineage: Eukaryota > Metazoa > Chordata > Aves > Accipitriformes > Accipitridae > Harpia > Harpia harpyja. The sequence goes on along the minus strand of NC_068953.1, from coordinate 43,616,316 downwards.
TTTCAGGGCTGGGCCCTTCCTTGTGGGAGAAGGAGCCGGACTTTCGCCTTTTCGGCAGAGGTTCTGCCGCGGCCGAGTGCCATGAGAAGTTGCGTCTCTGGGAAAGCACAGATCTCCAGTGCTGTTGTGCCTGTAGATAGGGCGCCAAGGCACCGTGAAGAGCAGCAACAGCTTTCAGGGCTGGGCCCTTCCTTGTGGGAGAAGGAGCCGGACATTTGCCTTTTCGGCAAGAGGCTCTGCTGCAGCCGAGCTCCATGAGATGTAGGGTCTCGGGGAAAGCACAGATCCCCACTGCTGTTCTGCGTGTAGATAGGGCGCCAAGGGTAGGTGAAGAGCAGCAACAGCTTTCAGGGCTGGGCCGTTCCTTGTGGGAGAAGGAGCCGGACATTTGCCTTTTTGGCAAGAGGCTCTGCCGCGGCAGAGCGCCATGAGATGTTGCGTCTCTGGGAAAGCACAGATCCCCACTGCTGTTCTGCGTGTAGATAGGGCGTCAAGGGTAGGTGAAGAGCAGCAACAGCTTTCAGGGCTGGGCCCTTCCTTGTGGGAGAAGGAGCTGGACGTTTGCCTTTTCGGCAAGAGGCTCTGCCGCGGCCGAGCGCCATGAGATGTTGCGTCTCTGGGAAAGCACAGATCCCCACTGCTGTTGTGCCTGTAGATAGGGCACCAAGGCACCATGAAGAACAGCAACAGCTTTCAGGGCTGGGCCCTTCCTTGTGGGAGAAGGAGCCGGACGTTTGCGTTTTCGGCAAGAGGCTCTGCCGCGGACGAACACCATGAGATTTTGCGTCTCTGGGAAAGCACAGATCCCCACTGCTGTTGTGCCTGTAGATAGGGCGTCAAGGGTACGTGAAGAGCAGCAACAGCTTTCAGGGCTGGGCCCTTCCTTGTGGGAGAAGGAGCCGGACGTTTGCCTTTTCGGCAAGAGGCTCTGCCGCCGCCGAGCGCCATGAGATGTTGCGTCTCTGGGAAAGCACAGATACCCACTGCTGTTGTGCCTGTAGATAGGGCGTCAAGGGTAGGTGAAGAGCAGCAACAGCTTTCAGGGCTGGGCCCTTCGTTGTGGGAGAAGGAGCCGGACGTTTGCCTTTTCGGCAAGAGGCTCTGCCGCCGCCGAGCGCCATGAGATGTTGCGTCTCTGGGAAAGCACAGATACCCACTGCTGTTGTGCCTGTAGATAGGGCGCCAAGGGTAGGTGAAGAGCAGCAACAGCTTTCAGGGCTGGGCCCTTCGTTGTGGGAGAAGGAGCCGGACATTTGCCTTTTCGGCAAGAGGCTCTGCCGCGGCCGAGCGCCATGAGATGTTGCGTCTCTGGGAAAGCACAGATCCCCACTGCTGTTCTGCCTGTAGATAGGGCGACAAGGGTAGGAGAAGCGGAGCAACAGCTTTCAGGGCTGGGCCCTTCCTTGTGGGAGAAGGAGCCGGACGTTCGCCTTTTCGGCAAGAGGCTCTGCCGCGGCCGAGCGCCATGAGAAGTTGCGTCTCTGGGAAAGCACAGATCCCCAGTGCTCTTGTGCCTGTAGATAGGGCGCCAAGGCACCGTGAAGAGCAGCAACAGCTTTCAGGGCTGGGCCCTTCCTTGTGGGAGAAGGAGCCGGACGTTTGCCTTTTCGGCAAGAGGCTCTGCCGCGGCCGAGCGCCATGAGATGTTGCGTCTCTGGGAAAGCACAGATCCCCACTGCTGTTGTGCCTGTAGATAGGGCGCCAAGGCACCGTGAAGAGCAGCAACAGCTTTCAGGGCTGGGCCCTTCGTTGTGGGAGAAGGAGCCGGACGTTTGCCTTTTCGGCAAGAGGCTCTGCCGCGGCCGAGCGCCATGAGATGTTGCGTCTCTGGGAAAGCACAGATCCCCACTGCTGTTCTGCCTGTAGATAGGGCGACAAGGGTAGGAGAAGCGGAGCAACAGCTTTCAGGGCTGGGCCCTTCCTTGTGGGAGAAGGAGACGGACGTTCGCCTTTTCGGCAAGAGGCTCTGCCGCGGCCGAGCGCCATGAGAAGTTGCGTCTCTGGGAAAGCACAGATCCCCAGTGCTCTTGTGCCTGTAGATAGGGCGCCAAGGCACCGTGAAGAGCAGCAACAGCTTTCAGGGCTGGGCCCTTCGTTGTGGGAGAAGGAGCCGGACGTTTGCCTTTTCGGCAAGAGGCTCTGCCGCGGCCGAGCGCCATGAGATGTTGCGTCTCTGGGAAAGCACAGATCCCCACTGCTGTTGTGCCTGTAGATAGGGCGCCAAGGCACCGTGAAGAGCAGCAACAGCTTTCAGGGCTGGGCCCTTCCTTGTGGGAGAATGAGCCGGACATTTGCCTTTTCGGCAAGAGGCTCTGCCGCGGACGAACACCATGAGATGTTGCGTCTCTGGGAAAGCACAGATCCCCACTGCTGTTCTGCGTGTAGATAGGGCGTCAAGGGTAGGTGAAGAGCAGCAACAGCTTTCAGGGCTGGGCCCTTCCTTGTGGGAGAAGGAGCCGGACGTTTGCCTTTTCGGCAAGAGGCTCTGCCGCGGCCGAGCGCCATGAGATGTTGCGTCTCTGGGAAAGCACAGATCCCCACTGCTGTTGTGCCTGTAGATAGGGCGCCAAGGCACCGTGAAGAGCAGCAACAGCTTTCAGGGCTGGGCCCTTCGTTGTGGGAGAAGGAGCCGGACGTTTGCCTTTTCGGCAAGAGGCTCTGCCGCGGCCGAGCGCCATGAGATGTTGCGTCTCTGGGAAAGCACAGATCCCCACTGCTGTTGTGCCTGTAGATAGGGCGCCAAGGCACCGTGAAGAGCAGCAACAGCTTTCAGGGCTGGGCCCTTCCTTGTGGGAGAAGTAGCCGGACATTTGCCTTTTCGGCAAGAGGCTCTGCCGCGGACGAACACCATGAGATGTTGCGTCTCTGGGAAAGCACAGATCCCCACTGCTGTTCTGCGTGTAGATAGGGCATCAAGGGTAGGTGAAGAGCAGCAACAGCTTTCAGGGCTGGGCCCTTCCTTGTGGGAGAAGGAGCCGGACGTTTGCCTTTTCGGCAAGAGGCTCTGCCGCGGCCGAGCGCCATGAGATGTTGCGTCTCTGGGAAAGCACAGATCCCCAGTGCTCTTGTGCCTGTAGATAGGGCGCCAAGGCACCGTGAAGAGCAGCAACAGCTTTCAGGGCTGGGCCCTTCGTTGTGGGAGAAGGAGCCGGACGTTTGCCTTTTCGGCAAGAGGCTCTGCCGCGGCCGAGCGCCATGAGATGTTGCGTCTCTGGGAAAGCACAGATCCCCAGTGCTCTTGTGCCTGTAGATAGGGCGCCAAGGCACCGTGAAGAGCAGCAACAGCTTTCAGGGCTGGGCCCTTCGTTGTGGGAGAAGGAGCCGGACGTTTGCCTTTTCGGCAAGAGGCTCTGCCGCGGCCGAGCGCCATGAGATGTTGCGTCTCTGGGAAAGCACAGATCCCCACTGCTGTTGTGCCTGTAGATAGGGCGCCAAGGCACCGTGAAGAGCAGCAACAGCTTTCAGGGCTGGGCCCTTCCTTGTGGGAGAAGGAGCCGGACATTTGCCTTTTCGGCAAGAGGCTCTGCCGCGGACGAACACCATGAGATGTTGCGTCTCTGGGAAAGCACAGATCCCCACTGCTGTTCTGCGTGTAGATAGGGCGTCAAGGGTAGGTGAAGAGCAGCAACAGCTTTCAGGGCTGGGCCCTTCCTTGTGGGAGAAGGAGCCGGACATTTGCCTTTTCGGCAAGAGGCTCTGCTGCAGCCGAGCTCCATGAGATGTAGGGTCTCGGGGAAAGCACAGATCCCCACTGCTGTTGTGCCTGTAGATAGGACGCCAAGCGTCCGTGAAGAGCAGCAACAGCTTTCAGGGCTGGGCCCTTCCTTGTGGGAGAAGGAGCCGGACATTTGCCTTTTCGGCAAGAGGCTCTGCCGCGGCCGAGCGCCATGAGATGTTGCGTCTCTGGGAAAGCACAGATCCCCACTGCTGTTCTGCGTGTAGATAGGGCGCCAAGGGTAGGTGAAGAGCAGCAACAGCTTTCAGGGCTGGGCCGTTCCTTGTGGGAGAAGGAGCCGGACATTTGCCTTTTTGGCAAGAGGCTCTGCCGCGGCAGAGCGCCATGAGATGTTGCGTCTCTGGGAAAGCACAGATCCCCACTGCTGTTCTGCGTGTAGATAGGGCGTCAAGGGTAGGTGAAGAGCAGCAACAGCTTTCAGGGCTGGGCCCTTCCTTGTGGGAGAAGGAGCTGGACGTTTGCCTTTTCGGCAAGAGGCTCTGCCGCGGCCGAGCGCCATGAGATGTTGCGTCTCTGGGAAAGCACAGATCCCCACTGCTGTTGTGCCTGTAGATAGGGCACCAAGGCACCATGAAGAACAGCAACAGCTTTCAGGGCTTGGCCCTTCCTTGTGGGAGAAGGAGCCGGACGTTTGCGTTTTCGGCAAGAGGCTCTGCCGCGGACGAACACCATGAGATGTTGCGTCTCTGGGAAAGCACAGATCCCCACTGCTGTTGTGCCTGTAGATAGGGCGCCAAGGCACCGTGAAGAGCAGCAACAGCTTTCAGGGCTGGGCCCTTCCTTGTGGGAGAAGGAGCCGGACGTTTGCCTTTTCGGCAAGAGGCTCTGCCGCCGCCGAGCGCCATGAGATGTTGCGTCTCTGGGAAAGCACAGATACCCACTGCTGTTGTGCCTGTAGATAGGGCACCAAGGAACCGTGAAGAGGAGCAACAGCTTTCAGGGCTGGGCCCTTCGTTGTGGGAGAAGGAGCCGGACGTTTGCCTTTTCGGCAAGAGGCTCTGCCGCGGCCGAGCGCCATGAGATGTTGCGTCTCTGGGAAAGCACAGCTCCCCACTGCTGTTGTGCCTGTAGATAGGGCGCCAAGGGTAGGTGAAGAGCAGCAACAGCTTTCTGGGCTGGGCCCTTCGTTGTGGGAGAAGGAGCCGGACGTTTGCCTTTTCGGCAAGAGGCTCTGCCGCGGCCGAGCGCCATGAGATGTTGCGTCTCTGGGAAAGCACAGATCCCCACTGCTGTTCTGCCTGTAGATAGGGCGACAAGGGTAGGAGAAGCGGAGCAACAGCTTTCAGGGCTGGGCCCTTCCTTGTGGGAGAAGGAGCCGGACGTTTGCCTTTTCGGCAAGAGGCTCTGCCGCGGCCGAGCGCCATGAGATGTTGCGTCTCTGGGAAAGCACAGATCCCCACTGCTGTTGTGCCTGTAGATAGGGCGCCAAGGCACCGTGAAGAGCAGCAACAGCTTTCAGGGCTGGGCCCTTCCTTGTGGGAGAAGGAGCCGGACATTTGCCTTTTCGGCAAGAGGCTCTGCCGCGGACGAACACCATGAGATGTTGCGTCTCTGGGAAAGCACAGATCCCCACTGCTGTTCTGCGTGTAGATAGGGCGTCAAGGGTAGGTGAAGAGCAGCAACAGCTTTCAGGGCTGGGCCCTTCCTTGTGGGAGAAGGAGCCGGACGTTTGCCTTTTCGGCAAGAGGCTCTGCCGCGGCCGAGCGCCATGAGATGTTGCGTCTCTGGGAAAGCACAGATCCCCAGTGCTCTTGTGCCTGTACATAGGGCGCCAAGGCACCGTGAAGAGCAGCAACAGCTTTCAGGGCTGGGCCCTTCGTTGTGGGAGAAGGAGCCGGACGTTTGCCTGTTCGGCAAGAGGCTCTGCCGCGGCCGAGCGCCATGAGATGTTGCGTCTCTGGGAAAGCACAGATCCCCAGTGCTCTTGTGCCTGTAGATAGGGCGCCAAGGCACCGTGAAGAGCAGCAACAGCTTTCAGGGCTGGGCCCTTCGTTGTGGGAGAAGGAGCCGGACGTTTGCCTTTTCGGCAAGAGGCTCTGCCGCGGCCGAGCGCCATGAGATGTTGCGTCTCTGGGAAAGCACAGATCCCCACTGCCTTGTGCCTGTAGATAGGGCGCCAAGGCACCGTGAAGAGCAGCAACAGCTTTCAGGGCTGGGCCCTTCCTTGTGGGAGAAGGAGCCGGACATTTGCCTTTTCGGCAAGAGGCTCTGCCGCGGATGAACACCATGAGATGTTGCGTCTCTGGGAAAGCACAGATCCCCACTGCTGTTCTGCGTGTAGATAGGGCGTCAAGGGTAGGTGAAGAGCAGCAACAGCTTTCAGGGCTGGGCCCTTCCTTGTGGGAGAAGGAGCTGGACGTTTGCCTTTTCGGCAAGAGGCTCTGCCGCGGCCGAGCGCCATGAGATGTTGCGTCTCTGGGAAAGCACAGATCCCCACTGCTGTTGTGCCTGTAGATAGGGCACCAAGGCACCATGAAGAACAGCAACAGCTTTCAGGGCTGGGCCCTTCCTTGTGGGAGAAGGAGCCGGACGTTTGCGTTTTCGGCAAGAGGCTCTGCCGCGGACGAACACCATGAGATGTTGCGTCTCTGGGAAAGCACAGATCCCCACTGCTGTTGTGCCTGTAGATAGGGCGTCAAGGGTACGTGAAGAGCAGCAACAGCTTTCAGGGCTGGGCCCTTCCTTGTGGGAGAAGGAGCCGGACGTTTGCCTTTTCGGCAAGAGGCTCTGCCGCCGCCGAGCGCCATGAGATGTTGCGTCTCTGGGAAAGCACAGATACCCACTGCTGTTGTGCCTGTAGATAGGGCACCAAGGAACCGTGAAGAGGAGCAACAGCTTTCAGGGCTGGGCCCTTCGTTGTGGGAGAAGGAGCCGGACGTTTGCCTTTTCGGCAAGAGGCTCTGCCGCGGCCGAGCGCCATGAGATGTTGCGTCTCTGGGAAAGCACAGCTCCCCACTGCTGTTGTGCCTGTAGATAGGGCGCCAAGGCACCGTGAAGAGCAGCAACAGCTTTCAGGGCTGGGCCCTTCGTTGTGGGAGAAGGAGCCGGACGTTTGCCTTTTCGGCAAGAGGCTCTGCCGCGGCCGAGCGCCATGAGATGTTGCGTCTCTGGGAAAGCACAGATCCCCACTGCTGTTCTGCCTGTAGATAGGGCGACAAGGGTAGGAGAAGCGGAGCAACAGCTTTCAGGGCTGGGCCCTTCCTTGTGGGAGAAGGAGCCGGACGTTTGCCTTTTCGGCAAGAGGCTCTGCCGCGGCCGAGCGCCATGAGATGTTGCGTCTCTGGGAAAGCACAGATCCCCACTGCTGTTGTGCCTGTAGATAGGGCGCCAAGGCACCGTGAAGAGCAGCAACAGCTTTCAGGGCTGGGCCCTTCCTTGTGGGAGAAGGAGCCGGACATTTGCCTTTTCGGCAAGAGGCTCTGCCGCGGACGAACACCATGAGATGTTGCGTCTCTGGGAAAGCACAGATCCCCACTGCTGTTCTGCGTGTAGATAGGGCGTCAAGGGTAGGTGAAGAGCAGCAACAGCTTTCAGGGCTGGGCCCTTCCTTGTGGGAGAAGGAGCTGGACGTTTGCCTTTTCGGCAAGAGGCTCTGCCGCGGCCGAGCGCCATGAGATGTTGCGTCTCTGGGAAAGCACAGATCCCCAGTGCTCTTGTGCCTGTACATAGGGCGCCAAGGCACCGTGAAGAGCAGCAACAGCTTTCAGGGCTGGGCCCTTCGTTGTGGGAGAAGGAGCCGGACGTTTGCCTTTTCGGCAAGAGGCTCTGCCGCGGCCGAGCGCCATGAGATGTTGCGTCTCTGGGAAAGCACAGATCCCCAGTGCTCTTGTGCCTGTAGATAGGGCGCCAAGGCACCGTGAAGAGCAGCAACAGCTTTCAGGGCTGGGCCCTTCGTTGTGGGAGAAGGAGCCAAACGTTTGCCTTTTCGGCAAGAGGCTCTGCCGCGGCCGAGCGCCATGAGATGTTGCGTCTCTGGGAAAGCACAGATCCCCACTGCTGTTGTGCCTGTAGATAGGGCGCCAAGGCACCGTGAAGAGCAGCAACAGCTTTCAGGGCTGGGCCCTTCCTTGTGGGAGAAGGAGCCGGACATTTGCCTTTTCGGCAAGAGGCTCTGCCGCGGAGGAACACCATGAGATGTTGCGTCTCTGGGAAAGCACAGATCCCCACTGCTGTTCTGCGTGTAGATAGGGCGTCAAGGGTAGGTGAAGAGCAGCAACAGCTTTCAGGGCTGGGCCCTTCCTTGTGGGAGAAGGAGCCGGACGTTTGCCTTTTCGGCAAGAGGCTCTGCCGCGGCCGAGCGCCATGAGATGTTGAGTCTCTGGGAAAGCATAGATCCCCACTGCTGTTCTGCCTGTAGATAGGGCGACAAGGGTAGGAGAAGCGGAGCAACAGCTTTCAGGGCTGGGCCCTTCCTTGTGGGAGAAGGAGCCGGACGTTCGCCTTTTCGGCAGAGGTTCTGCCGCGGCCGAGTGCCATGAGAAGTTGCGTCTCTGGGAAAGCACAGATCCCCACTGCTGTTGTGCCTGTAGATAGGGCGCCAAGGCACCGTGAAGAGCAGCAACAGCTTTCAGGGCTGGGCCCTTCCTTGTGGAGAAGGAGCCGGACATTTGCCTTTTCGGCAAGAGGCTCTGCTGCAGCCGAGCTCCATGAGATGTAGGGTCTCGGGGAAAGCACAGATCCCCACTGCTGTTGTGCCTGTAGATAGGGCGCCAAGCGTCCGTGAAGAGCAGCAACAGCTTTCAGGGCTGGGCCCTTCCTTGTGGGAGAAGGAGCCGGACGTTTGCCTTTTCGGCAAGAGGCTCTGCCGCGGCCGAGCGCCATGAGATGTTGCGTCTCTGGGAAAGCACAGATCCCCACTGCTGTTCTGCGTGTAGATAGGGCGCCAAGGGTAGGTGAAGAGCAGCAACAGCTTTCAGGGCTGGGCCGTTTTCCTTGTGGGAGAAGGAGCCGGACATTTGCCTTTTTGGCAAGAGTCTCTGCCGCGGCAGAGCGCCATGAGATGTTGCGTCTCTGGGAAAGCACAGATCCCCACTGCTGTTCTGCGTGTAGATAGGGCGTCAAGGGTAGGTGAAGAGCAGCAACAGCTTTCAGGGCTGGGCCCTTCCTTGTGGGAGAAGGAGCTGGACGTTTGCCTTTTCGGCAAGAGGCTCTGCCGCGGCCGAGCGCCATGAGATGTTGCGTCTCTGGGAAAGCACAGATCCCCACTGCTGTTGTGCCTGTAGATAGGGCACCAAGGCACCATGAAGAACAGCAACAGCTTTCAGGGCTGGGCCCTTCCTTGTGGGAGAAGGAGCCGGACGTTTGCCTTTTCGGCAAGAGGCTCTGCCGCGGACGAACACCATGAGATGTTGCGTCTCTGGGAAAGCACAGATCCCCACTGCTGTTGTGCCTGTAGATAGGGCGTCAAGGGTACGTGAAGAGCAGCAACAGCTTTCAGGGCTGGGCCCTTCCTTGTGGGAGAAGGAGCCGGACGTTTGCCTTTTCGGCAAGATGCTCTGCCGCCGCCGAGCGCCATGAGATGTTGCGTCTCTGGGAAAGCACAGATCCCCAGTGCTGTTGTGCCTGTAGATAGGGCACCAAGGAACCGTGAAGAGGAGCAACAGCTTTCAGGGCTGGGCCCTTCCTTGTGGGAGAAGGAGCCGGACGTTTGCCTTTTCGGCAAGAGGCTCTGCCGCCGCCGAGCGCCATGAGATGTTGCGTCTCTGGGAAAGCACAGATCCCCACTGCTGTTCTGCGTGTAGATAGGGCGCCAAGGGTAGGTGAAGAGCAGCAACAGCTTTCAGGGCTGGGCCCTTCCTTGTGGGAGAAGGAGCCGGACGTTTGCCTTTTCGGCAAGAGGCTCTGCCGCGGCCGAGCGCCATGAGATGTTGCGTCTCTGGGAAAGCACAGATCCCCACTGCTGTTGTGCCTGTAGATAGGGCACCAAGGGACCATGAAGAGCAGCAACAGCTTTCAGGGCTGGGCCCTTCCTTGTGGGAGAAGGAGCCGGACGTTTGCCTTTTCGGCAAGAGGCTCTGCCGCGGCCGAGCGCCATGAGATGTTGCGTCTCTGGGAAAGCACAGATCCCCACTGCTGTTCTGCCTGTAGATAGGGCACCAAGGGACCATGAAGAGCAGCAACAGCTTTCAGGGCCGGGCCCTTCCTTGTGGGAGAAGGAGCCGGACGTTTGCCTTTTCGGCAAGAGGCTCTGCCGCGGCCGAGCGCCATGAGATGTTGCGTCTCTGCGAAAGCACAGATCCCCACTGCTGTTGTGCCTGTAGATAGGTTGCCAAGGGTAGGATAAGAGCAGCAACAGCTTTCAGGGCTGGGCCCTTCGTTGTGGGAGAAGGAGCCGGACGTTTGCCTTTTCGGCAAGAGGCTCTGCCGCGGCCGAGCGCCATGAGATGTTGCGTCTCTGGGAAAGCACAGATCCCCACTGCTGTTGTGCCTGTAGATAGGGCACCAAGGGACCATGAAGAGCAGCAACAGCTTTCAGGGCTGGGCCCTTCCTTGTGGGAGAAGGAGCCGGACGTTTGCCTTTTCGGCAAGAGGCTCTGCCGCGGCCGAGCGCCATGAGATGTTGCGTCTCTGGGAAAGCACAGATCCCCACTGCTGTTCTGCCTGTAGATAGGGCACCAAGGGACCATGAAGAGCAGCAACAGCTTTCAGGGCCGGGCCCTTCCTTGTGGGAGAAGGAGCCGGACGTTTGCCTTTTCGGCAAGAGGCTCTGCCGCGGCCGAGCGCCATGAGATGTTGCGTCTCTGCGAAAGCACAGATCCCCACTGCTGTTGTGCCTGTAGATAGGTTGCCAAGGGTAGGATAAGAGCAGCAACAGCTTTCAGGGCTGGGCCCTTCGTTGTGGGAGAAGGAGCCGGACGTTTGCCTTTTCGGCAAGAGGCTCTGCCGCGGCCGAGCGCCATGAGATGTTGCGTCTCTGGGAAAGCACAGATCCCCAGTGCTCTTGTGCCTGTAGATAGGGCACCACAGAACCGTGAAGAGCAGCAACAGCTTTCAGGGCTGGGCCCTTCCTTGTGGGAGAAGGAGCCGGACGTTTGCCTTTTCGGCAAGAGGCTCTGCCGCGGCCGAGCGCCATGAGATGTTGCATCTCTGGGAAAGCACAGATCCCCACTGCTGTTCTGCGTGTAGATAGGGCGTCAAGGGTAGGTGAAGAGCAGCAACAGCTTTCAGGGCTGGGCCCTTCCTTGTGGGAGAAGGAGCTGGACGTTTGCCTTTTCGGCAAGAGGCTCTGCCGCGGCCGAGCGCCATGAGATGTTGCGTCTCTGGGAAAGCACAGATCCCCACTGCTGTTGTGCCTGTAGATAGGGCACCAAGGCACCATGAAGAACAGCAACAGCTTTCAGGGCTGGGCCCTTCCTTGTGGGAGAAGGAGCCGGACGTTTGCCTTTTCGGCAAGAGGCTCTGCCGCGGACGAACACCATGAGATGTTGCGTCTCTGGGAAAGCACAGATCCCCACTGCTGTTGTGCCTGTAGATAGGGCGTCAAGGGTACGTGAAGAGCAGCAACAGCTTTCAGGGCTGGGCCCTTCCTTGTGGGAGAAGGAGCCGGACGTTTGCCTTTTCGGCAAGAGGCTCTGCCGCCGCCGAGCGCCATGAGATGTTGCGTCTCTGGGAAAGCACAGATCCCCAGTGCTGTTGTGCCTGTAGATAGGGCACCAAGGAACCGTGAAGAGGAGCAACAGCTTTCAGGGCTGGGCCCTTCGTTGTGGGAGAAGGAGCCGGACGTTTGCCTTTTCGGCAAGAGGCTCTGCCGCCGCCGAGCGCCATGAGATGTTGCGTCTCTGGGAAAGCACAGATCCCCACTGCTGTTCTGCGTGTAGATAGGGCGCCAAGGGTAGGTGAAGAGCAGCAACAGCTTTCAGGGCTGGGCCCTTCCTTGTGGGAGAAGGAGCCGGACGTTTGCCTTTTCGGCAAGAGGCTCTGCCGCGGCCGAGCGCCATGAGATGTTGCGTCTCTGGGAAAGCACAGATCCCCACTGCTGTTGTGCCTGTAGATAGGGCACCAAGGGACCATGAAGAGCAGCAACAGCTTTCAGGGCTGGGCCCTTCCTTGTGGGAGAAGGAGCCGGACGTTTGCCTTTTCGGCAAGAGGCTCTGCCGCGGCCGAGCGCCATGAGATGTTGCGTCTCTGGGAAAGCACAGATCCCCACTGCTGTTCTGCCTGTAGATAGGGCACCAAGGGACCATAAAGAGCAGCAACAGCTTTCAGGGCCGGGCCCTTCCTTGTGGGAGAAGGAGCCGGACGTTTGCCTTTTCGGCAAGAGGCTCTGCCGCGGCCGAGCGCCATGAGATGTTGCGTCTCTGCGAAAGCACAGATCCCCACTGCTGTTGTGCCTGTAGATAGGTTGCCAAGGGTAGGATAAGAGCAGCAACAGCTTTCAGGGCTGGGCCCTTCGTTGTGGGAGAAGGAGCCGGACGTTTGCCTTTTCGGCAAGAGGCTCTGCCGCGGCCGAGCGCCATGAGATGTTGCGTCTCTGGGAAAGCACAGATCCCCAGTGCTCTTGTGCCTGTAGATAGGGCGCCAAGGCACCGTGAAGAGCAGCAACAGCTTTCAGGGCTGGGCCCTTCCTTGTGGGAGAAGGAGCCGGACGTTTGCCTTTTCGGCAAGAGGCTCTGCCGCGGCCGAGCGCCATGAGATGTTGCATCTCTGGGAAAGCACAGATCCCCACTGCTGTTGTGCCTGTAGATACGGCGCCATGGGTAGGTGAAGAGCAGCAACAGCTTTCAGGGCTGGGCCCTTCCTTGTGGGAGACGAGCTGGACGTTTGCTTTTTCGGCAAGAGGCTCTGCCGGGGCTCGAGCGCCATGAGATGTTGCGTCTCTGGGAAAGCACAGATCCCCACTGCTGTTGTTCCTGTAGATAGGTTGCCAACGGTAGGATAAGAGCAGCAACAGCTTTCAGGGCTGGGCCCTTCCTTGTGGGAGAAGGAGCCGGACGTTTGCATTTTCGGCAAGAAGCTCTGCCGCGGCTGAGCGCCAAGAGATGTTGCGTCTCTGGGAAAGCACAGATCCCCACTGCTGTTGTGCCTGTAGATAGGGCACCAAGGAACCGTGAAGAGCAACAACAGCATTCAGGGCTGGGCCCTTCCTTGTGGGAGAAGGAGCCGGACGTGTGCTTTTTCGGCAAGAGGCTCTGCCGCGGTCCGAGCGCCATGAGATGTTGCGTCTCTGGGAAAGCACAGATCCCCACTGCTGTTGTGCCTGTAGATAGGGCGCCAAGGGTAGGTGAAGAGCAGCAACAGCTTTCAGGGCTGGGCCCTTCCTTGTGGGAGAAGGAGCCGGACGTTTGCCTTTTCGGCAAGAGGCTCTGCCGCGGCCGAGCGCCATGAGATGTTGCATCTCTGGGAAAGCACAGATCCCCACTGCTGTTCTGCGTGTAGATAGGGCACCAAGGCACCATGAAGTGCAGCAACAGTTTTGAGGGCTGGGCCCTTCCTTGTGGGAGAAGGAGCCGGACGTTTGCCTTTTCGGCAAGAGGCTCTGCCGCGGCCGAGCGCCATGAGATGTTGCATCTCTGGGAAAGCACAGATCTCCAGTGCTGTTGTGCCTGTAGATAGGGCGTCAAGGGATAGGTGAAGAGCAGCAACAGCTTTCAGGGCCGGGCCCTTCCTTGTGGGAGAAGGAGCTGGACTTTTGCTTTTTAGGCAAGAGGCTCTGCCGGGGCCGAGCGCCATGAGATGTTGCGTCTCTGGGAAAGCACAGATCCCCACTGCTGTTGTGCCTGTAGATAGGGTGCCAAGGGTAGGATAAGAGCAGCAACAGCCTTCAGGGCTGGGCCCTTCCTTGTGTTAGAAGGAGCCGGACGTTTGTATTTTAGGCAAGAAGCTCTGCCGCGGCTGAGCGCCAAGAGATGTTGCGTCTCTGGGAAAGCACAGATGCCCACTGCTGTTGTGCCTGTAGATAGGGCACCAAGGGTAGGTGAAGAGCAGCAACAGCTTTCAGGGCTGGGCCCTTCCTTGTGGGAGAAGGAGCCGGACGTTTGCCTTTTCGGCAAGAGGCTCTGCCGCGGCCGAGCGCCATGAGATGTTGCATCTCTGGGAAAGCACAGATCGCCACTGCTGTTGTGCCTGTAGATAGGGCACCAAGGCACCATGAAGAGCAGCAACAGCTTTCAGGGCTGGGCCCTTCCTTGTGGGAGAAGGAGCCGGACGTTTGCCTTTTCGGCAAGAGGCTCTGCCGCGGCCGAGCGCCATGAGATGTTGTGTCTCTGGGAAAGCACAGATCCCCACTGCTGTTGTGCCTGTAGATAGGGTGCCATAAGTAGGTGAAGAGCAGCAACAGCTTTCAGGGCTGGGCCCTTCCTTGTGGGAGAAGGAGCCGGACGTTTGCCTTTTCGGCAAGAGGCTCTGCCGCCGCCGAGCGCCATGAGATGTTGCGTCTCTGGGAAAGCACAGATCCCCACTGCTGTTGTGCCTGTAGATAGAGCACCAAGGGTAGGTGAAGAGCAGCAACAGCTTTCAGGGCTGGGCCCTTCCTTGTGGGAGAAGGAGCCAAACATTTGCCTTTTCGGCAAGAGGCTCTGCCGCGGCCAAGCGCCATGAGATGTTGCGTCTCTGGGAAAGCACAGATACCCACTGCTGTTCTGCGTGTAGATAGGGCGCCAAGGGTAGGTGAAGAGCAACAACAGCTTTCAGGGCTGGGCCCTTCCTTGTGGGAGAAGGAGCTGGAAGTTTGCCTTTTCGGCAAGAGGCTCTGCCGCCGCCGAGCGCCATGAGATGTTGCGTCTCTGGGAAAGCACAGATCTCCAGTGCTGTTGTGCCTGTAGATAGGGTGCCAAGGCACCATGAAGAGCAGCAACAGCTTTCAGGGCTGGGCCCTTCCTTGTGGGAGAAGGAGCCGGACGTTTGCCTTTTCGGCAAGAGGCTCTGCCGCGGCCGAGCGCCATGAGATGTTGCATCTCTGGGAAAGCACAGATCCCCACTGCTGTTGTGCCTGTAGATAGGGCGCCAAGTGTAGGTGAAGAGCAGCAACAGCTTTCAGGGCTGGGCCCTTCCTTGTGGGAGAAGGAGCCGGACGTTTGCCTTTTCGGCAAGAGGCTCTGCCGCGGCCGAGCGCCATGAGATGTTGCGTCTCTGCGAAAGCACAGATACCCAGTGCTGTTGTGCCTGTAGGTAGGGCACCAAGGGTAGGTGAAGAGCAGCAACAGCTTTCAGGGATGGGCCCTTCCTTGTGGGAAAAGGAGCCGGACGTTTGCCTTTTCGGCAAGAGGCTCTGCCGCGGCCGAGCGCCATGAGATGTTGCGTCTCTGGGAAAGCACAGATCCCCACTGCTGTTCTGCGTGTAGATAGGGCGCCAAGGGTAGGTGAAGAGCAGCAACAGCTTTCAGGGCTGGGCCCTTCCTTGTGGGAGAAGGAGCCGGACGTTTGCCTTTTCGGCAAGAGGCTCTGCCGCGGCCGAGCGCCATGAGATGTTGCATCTCTGGGAAAGCACAGATCTCCAGTGGTGTTGTGCCTGTAGATAGGGCGCCAAGGGATAGGTGAAGAGCAGCAACAGCTTTCAGGGCCGGGCCCTTCCTTGTGGGAGAAGGAGCTGGACTTTTGCTTTTTTGGCAAGAGGCTCTGCCGGGGCCGAGCGCCATGAGATGTTGCGTCTCTGGGAAAGCACAGATCCCCACTGCTGTTGTGCCTGTAGATAGGGCACCAAGGAACCGTGAAGAGCAACAACAGCATTCAGGGCTGGGCCCTTCCTTGTGGGAGAAGGAGCCGGACGTGTGCTTTTTCGGCAAGAGGCTCTGCCGCGGCCGAGCGCCATGAGATGTTGCGTCTCTGGGAAAGCACAGATGCCCACTGCTGTTGTGCCTGTAGATAGGGCACCAAGGGTAGGTGAAGAGCAGCAACAGCTTTCAGGGCTGGGCCCTTCCTTGTGGGAGAAGGAGCCGGACGTTTGCCTTTTCGGCAAGAGGCTCTGCCGCGGCCGAGCGCCATGAGATGTTGCATCTCTGGGAAAGCACAGATCCCCACTGCTGTTGTGCCTGTAGATAGGGCACCAAGGAACCGTGAAGAGCAGCAACAGCTTTCAGGGCTGGGCCCTTCCTTGTGGGAGAAGGAGCCGGACGTTTGCCTTTTCGGCAAGAGGCTCTGCCGCGGCCGAGCGCCATGAGATGTTGCGTCTCTGGGAAAGCACAGCTCCCCACTGCTGTTGTGCCTGTAGATAGGGCGCCAAGGGTAGGTGAAGAGCAGCAACAGCTTTCAGGGCTGGGCCCTTCCTTGTGGGAGAAGTAGCCAGACGTTTGCCTTTTCGGCAAGAGGCTCTGCCGCGGCCAAGCGCCATGAGATGTTGCGTCTCTGGGAAAGCACAGATCCCCACTGCTGTTCTGCGTGTAGATAGGGCGCCAAGGGTAGGTTAAGAGCAACAACAGCTTTCAGGGCTGGGCCGTACCTTGTGGGAGAAGGAGCCGGACGTTTGCCTTTTCGGCAAGAGGCTCTGCCGCGGCCGAGCGCCATGAGATGTTGCGTCTCTGGGAAAGCACAGCTCCCCACTGCTGTTGTGCCTGTAGATAGGGCACCAAGGGACCATGAAGAGCAGCAACAGCATTCATGGCTGTGCCCTTCCCATACCTGATCCTCTGCTGTAGTACCTTTACCCACACCGGTAATTTAGTCTAGTACCAGTACCGCCCGCTAGAACTCCTGGTTAGTACTTGTACCCCAAGCCCGCCCCCCGCCCGTAACTCCGGGGTGGTAGTGATAACCCGTGCCCTTAATGCGGTGTAGTACTGGTACCCGCCGCCGGTACTCCGGGGGTAGCACCGGTACCCCCACCGGTACTACGGGGGACACTTGCTATCCCTACGGGTGATGGCAGGTAGGCCCGACCTCCCTACTTGAGCCTCTGGGATAGTCCGGCTATCCCTACCTAATGCTTCGGGGTAGGCCTGGTGTCCCTAGCCGACGTGGTCGGGGTAGACCTGGCCTCCCAAGGCGGCGCCGGGGGGTTACTCCTGGCATCCCAAGCCAGCGCCGGCGGGGCAGAAGTGGCCTTCCTATACGACGCCGGCGAAGTAGACCTCGCCTCTCTGCTGGCGTGGGCGGGGTAGACCTGGTATCCTTACCTGATGCTCCAGGGTTGGCCTGGCATCCCATCACTGATCGTCCGGTGTAGTACCTGTACCCACACCAGTAATCCGGTCTAGTACCGGTACCCCCCGCCGGTACTCCGGGGTAGCACCGGTACCCCCACTGGTACTCTGGGGTACACTTGCTATCCCTACGGGCGATCGGAGGTAGGCCCGACCTCCCTACCTGACCCTCTGGGATTGGCCAGCTATCCCTACCTGATGCTCCGGGGTAGCCCTGGTGTCCCTAGTCAGTGCGGCCGTACTAGATCTGGCCTTCCAAGCCGGCGCCGGTGGGGTAGAACTGTCCTCACTGGCGGCGCGGGAGGGGTAAACCTTGTACACTTTCCTGATGCTCCAGGGTAGGCCTGGCATCCCATACCTGATCCTCCGGTGTAGTACCTGTACCCACTCCGGTAATCTGGTCTAGTTCCGCTCCTCCGGGATAGTACCGGTACCCCACCCCCGCCCCCCGCCCGGTACTCCGGGGTGGTAGCGATAACCCGCGCCGGTAATGCGGTGTAGTACCGGTACGTCCACCGGTACTCCAGGGTAGTACCGGTACGCCCCGCCGGTACTCCGGGGTAGCACCGGTACCGCCACTGGTACTCCGGGGTACACTTGCTATCCCTACGAGCGATCGGAGGTAGGCCCGACCTCCCTACCTGACCCTCTGGGATAGGCCGGCTATCCCTACCTGATGCTCTGGGGTAGGCCTGGTGTCCCTACACGTGCCGGCGGGGTAGACCGCACCTACCTACCCGGCGCCGCGGGGTAGACCTGGCCTCCCTAGCTGGCGCTGGCGCGGTAGACCTGGCCTCCCTACCGGCGCCGGCGGGGTAGACCTGGGCTCACTGCCAGCGCGGGCGGGGTTGACCTGGTATCCTTTCCTGATGCTCCAGGGTAGGCCTGGCATCCCATACCTGATCCTCCGGTGTAGTACCTGTACCCACACCGGAAATCCGGTCTAGTACCGGTACCGCCCGCCGGTAATCCAGGATAGTACCGGTACCCCACCCCCGTCCCCGCCCGGTACTCCGGGGTGGTAGCGATAACCCGCGCCGGTAATGCGGTGTAGTACCGGTACGCCCACCGGTACTCCAAGGTAGTATCGGTACCCCCCACCGGTACTCCGGGGTAGCACAGGTACCCCCACCGGTACTCTGGGGTACACTTGCTATCTCTACGGACGATCGGAGGTAGGCCCGACCTCCCTACCTGACCCTCTGGGATAGGCCGGCTATCCCTACCTGATGCTCCGGGGTAGGCCTGGTGTCCCTAGCCGGCGCGGCCGGGGTAGACCTGGCCTCCCAACCTGGTGATGGAGGGGTAGACCTGGCCTCCCAATCCGGCGCGGGCGGGGTAGACCTGGTATCCTTACATGATGCTCCAGGGTAGGACTGGCATCCCATACCTGACCCTCCGGTGTAGTACCTGTACCCACACTGGTATTCCGGTCTAGTACCGGTACTGCCCGCTGGTACTCGGGGCTAGTACCGGTACCCCACCCCCGCCCCCCGCCCGGTACGCCGTGGTGGTAGCGATAACCTGCTCTGGTAATGCGGTGTAGTACCGGTACGCCCACCGGTACTCCAGAGTAGTACCGGTACCCCCCGCCGGTACTCCGGGGTAGCACAGGTACCCCCACCGGTACTCCGGGGTACACTTGCTATCCCTACGGACGATCGGTGTTAGGCCCGAGCACCCTACCTGACCCTCTGGGATAGGCCGGCTATCCCTACCTGATCCTCCGGGGTCGGCCTGGTGTCCCTAGTCGGCGCCGGAGGGGTAGACGTGGCCTCCCTAGCCGGCGCTGGCGGGGTAGACCTGGCCTCCCTACTTGGCGACGGCGGGGTAGACCTGGCCTGCCTTACGACGCCGGCGGGGTAGTCCTCACCTCACTGCCGGCGCAGGCGGGGTAGACCTGGTATCCTTACCTGATGCTCCAGGGTAGGCCTGGCATCCCATATCTGATCCTCCGGTGTAGTACCTGTACCCACTCCGGTAATCCGGTCTAGTACCAGTACCGCCCGCTGGTAGTCGGGGCTAGTACCGGTACCCCACCCCCGCCCCCCGCCCGGTACGCCGTGGTGGTAGCGATAACCCGCTCCGGTAATGCGGTGTAGTACCGGTACGCCCACCGGTACTCCAGGGTAGTACCGGTACCCCCCGCCGGTACTCCGGGGTGGCACAGGTACCCCCACCGGTACTCTGGGGTACACTTGCTATCCCTACGGACGATCGGAGGTAGGCCCGAACTCCCTACCTGACCCTCTGGGATAGGCCGGCTATCCCTACCTGATGCTCCGTGGTAGGCCTGGTGTCCCTAGACAACGCGGCCGGACTAGATGTGGCCTTCCAATCCGGCGCCGGCGGGGTAGATCGGGCCTCCCAAGGCGGCACTGGCGGGGTAGAACTGTCCTCACTCGTGGTGCGGGAGGGGTAAACCTGGTACACTTTCCTGATGCTCCAGGGTAGGCCTGGCATCCCATACCTGATCCTCCGGTGTAATACCTGTACCCACACCGGAAATCCGGTCTAGTACCGGTACCGCCCGCCGGTACTCCAGGATAGTACCGGTACCCCACCGCCGCCCCCGCAGGGTACTCCGGGGTGGTAGCGATAACCCATGCTGGTAATGCGGTGTAGTACCGGTACGCCCACCGGTACTCCAAGGTAGTACCGGTACCCCCTGCCGGTACTCCGGGGTAGCAAAGGTACCCCCACCGGTACTCCGGGGTACACTTGCTATCCCTACGGGCGATCGGAGGTAGGCCTGACCTCCCTACCTGACTCTCTGGGATAGGCCGGCTATCCCTACCTGATGCTCCGGGGTAGGCCTGGTGTCCCTAGCCGGCGCGGCCGGGGTAGACCTGGCCTCCCAACCTGGCGATGGAGGGGTAGACCTGGCCTCCCAAGCCGGCGCGGGCGGGGTAGACCTGGTATCCTTACATGATGCTCCAGGGTAGGACTGGCATCCCATACCTGACCCTCCGGTGTAGTACCTGTACCCACACCGGTATTCCGGTCTAATACTGGTACTGCCCGCTGGTACTCGGGGCTAGTACCGGTACCCCACCCCCGCCCCCCGCCCGGTACGCCGTGGTGGTAGCGATAACCTGCTCCGGTAATGCGGTGTAGTACCGGTACGCCCAACGGTACTCCAGGGTAGTACCGGTACCCCCCGCCGGTACTCTGGGGTAGCACAGGTACCCCCACCGGTACTCCGGGGTACACTTGCTATCCCTATGGACGATCGGTGTTAGGCCCGACCACCCTTCCTGACCCTCTGGGATAGGCCGGCTATCCCTACCTGATCCTCTGGGGTAGGCCTGGTGTCCCTAGTTGGCGCCGGAGGGGTAGACGTGGCCTCCCTAGCCGGCGCTGGCGGGGTAGACCTGGCCTCCCTACCTGGCGACGGCGGGGTAGACCTGGCCTCCCTACCGGCGCCGGTGGGGTAGACCTGGGCTCACTGCCGGCGCGGGCGGGGTAGACCTGGTATCCTTACCTGATGCTCCAGTGTAGGCCTGGCATCCCATACCTGATCCTCTCGTGTAGTACCTGTACCCACTCCGGTAATTCGGTCTAGTACCAGTACCGCCCGCCAGTACTCCAAGGTAGTACCGGTACCCCACCCCCGCCCCCCTCCAGGTACTCCAGGTTGGTAGTTATAACCCGCTCCGGTAATGCGGTGTAATACCGGTACGCCCACCGGTACTCCAGGGTAGTACCGGTACCCCCCCGCCTGTACTCCGTGGTAGCAAAGGTACCCCCACCGGTACTCCGGGGTACACTTGCTATCCCTACGGGCGATCGGAGGTAGGCCCGACCTCCCTACCTGACCCTCTGGGATAGGACGGCTATCCCTACCTGATGCGCCGGGGTAGGCCTGGTGTCCCTACACGTGACGGCGGGGTAGACCTGGCCTTCCTAGCTGGCGCCGATGGTGTAGACCTGGCCTCCAAAGCCGGAGCCGGCGGGGTAGACGTGGCCTCCCTACCCGGCGCCGGCGGGGTAGACCTGGCCACCCTACCTGGCGACGGTGGGGTAGACCTGGCCTCCCTTCCGACGCCGGCGGGGTAGACCTGGCCTCACTGCCGGTGCGGGCAGGGTAGACCTGGTATCCTTACCTGATGCTCCAGGGTAGGCCTGGCATCCCATATCTGATCCGCCGGTGTAGTAACTGTACCCACACTGGTAATCCGGTCTAGTACCGGTACCGCCCGCTGGTACTCGGGGCTAGTACCGGTACCCCACCACCGCCCCCCACCCGGTACTCCGGGGTGGTAGCGATAACCCGCTCCGGTAATGCGGTGTAGTACCGGTACGCCCACCGGTACTCCAGGGTAGTACCGGTACCCCCCGCCAGTACTCCGGGGTAGCACAGGTACCCCCACCTGTACTCCGGGGTACACTTGCTATCCCTACGGGCGATTGGAGGTCGGCCCGACCTCCCTACCTGACCCTCTGGGATAGGCTGCTTATCCCTACCTGATGATCTGGGGTAGGCCTGGTGTCCATAGCGTCCACGGCCGGGGTAGACCTGGCCTCCCAACCTGGCGATGGAGGGGTAGACCTGGCCTCCCAAGCCGGCACTGGCGGGTTAGACCTGGCCTCCCTACCTGGCGACGGCAGGGTAGACCTGGTATCCTTACCTGATGCTCCAGGGTAGGCCTGGCATCCCATACCTGATCCTCCGGTGTAGTACCTGTACCCACAGCGGTAATCCGGTCCAGTACAAGAACTGCCCGCAAGTACTCTGCGATAGTACCGGTACCCCACCCCCGCCCCCCGCCTGGTACGCCGTGGTGTTAGAAATAACCCGCGCCGGTAATCCAGTGTAGTACCGGTACGCCCACCGGTACTCCAGGGTAGTACCGGTACCCCTCGTCGGTACTCCGGGGTGGTAGCGATAACCCGCTCCGGTAATGTGGTGTAGTACCGGTACGCCCACCGGTATCCAAGGTAGTACCAGTACCCCCCGCCGGTACTCCGGGGTAGCACAGGTACCCCCACCGGTACTCCGGGGTACACTTGCTATCTCTACGGACGATCGGAGTTAGGCCTGACCTTCCTACCTGACCCTCTGGGATAGGCCGGCTATCCCTACCTGATGCTCCAGGGTAGGCCTGGTGTCCCTAGTCGGCGTGGCGGACTAGACCTGGCCTTCCAAGCCGGCACTGGCGGGGTAGACCTGGCCTCTCAAGCCGGCGCCAGCGGGGTAGACCTGGCCTCCCAAGGCGGCGCCAGGGTCGTAGACCTGGCCTCCCTAGCCGGCGTCTGCGGCGTAGACATTGCCTCCCTAGACGGCGCAGGTCAGGTAGACTTGGCCTCCCTAGATGGCGCCGAAGGGTTAGACCTGGCCTCCGTAGCCTGTGCCGGCGGGGTAGACCTGGCCTCCGTACCCGGTTCCGGTAGGGTATCCCTGGCCTCCCTAGCCGGCATCGGCGCCGTACACATTTCCTCGCTCACCGGCGCCAGCGGTGTAGACCTGGCCTCCCTGGCCGGCACTGGCGTGGTAGACCTGGCCTCCCTGCCGGAGCCGGCTGGGTAGACCTGGCCTCCCAAGCCGCGCCGGAGCCGTAGACCTGGCCATCCTAGCCGGCGCCGGTATATTAGACCTGGACTCCCAAGCCGGAGCCGGTGGGGTAGACCTGTCCTCCGTAGCCGCGCCAGCATGGTAGACCTGACCTCCCTGCCGGCGCCGGCGGGGTAGACCTGCATCCCAAGCCGGCGCCAGCGGGGTAGACCTGGCCTCCCTGGCCGGCACTGGCATGGTAGACCTGGCCTCCCTGCCGGCGCCGGAGGGGTAGACCTGGCCTCCCAAGCCGGCGCCAGCGGCGTAGACCTGGCCTCCCTAGCCGTCGCCGGTATCGTAGACCTGGCCTCCCAAACCGGCGCCGGCGGTGTAGACCTGGCCTCCCTAGCTGACACCGGATGCGTATACATTGTCTTCCTAGCCGGCGCAGGTGGGAGAGACCTGGACTCCGTAGCCGGCGCCGGCAGGGTAGACCTGGCCTCCCTAGCCGGCGTCGGCGGCATAGACCTGGCCTCCGAAGCCGGCGCCGGCATGGTAGACCTGGCCTCCCTGCCGGCGCCGGAGGGGTAGACCTGGCCTCCCAAGCCGGCGCCAGCGGCGTAGACCTGGCCTCCCTAGCCATCGCCGGCATCGTAGACCTGGCCTCCCAAACCGGCGCCGGCGGTGTAGACCTGGCCTCCCTAGCTGACACCGGATGCGTATACATTGTCTTTCTAGCCGGTGCAGGTGGGAGAGACCTGGCCTCCGTAGCCAGCGCCGGCAGGGAAGACCTGGCCTCCCTGCTGGCACAGGCAGGGTAGAACTGGCCTCCCTGCCGGTGCCGGTGGGGTAGACATGGACTCCCAAGCCGGCGCCGGCAGCGTAGACCTGGCCTCCCTAGCCGGCGTCGGCGGCCTAGACATTGCCTCCCTAGCCGGCGCCAGCGGGGTAGACCTGGCCTCCGTAGCTGTCGCCGGCGGGGTAGACCTGGCCTCCCTGCCGGTGCCGGAGTTGAAGACCTGGCCTCCCAATCCGGCGCTGGTGGGGTAGACGTGGCCTCCGTAGCCGCGCCAGCGTGGTACACCTGACCTCCCAAGCCGGCGCCGGCGGGGTAGACATGGCCTCCTTAGCCGGCGCCAGCAGGGTAGACCTGGCCTCCCAAGCCGGCGCCGGCGGTTTAGACCTGGCCTCCCAAACCGGCTCTGGCGGGGTAGACTTTGCTTCCCTAGCCGGCGCCGGTATAGTAGACCTGGCCTCCCAAGGCGGCGCCGTCGCGGTAGACCTGGCCTCCTTAGCTGGCGCCAGCAGGGTAGACCTGGCCTCCCTGCCAGCGCCAGCGGTGTAGACCTGGCCTCCGTATCCGGTGCCGGCTGGTTAGACCTGGCCTCCCAAGCCGGCGCCAGCGGGGTAGACATGGCCTATGTAGGCGGTGCCGGCCGGGTAGACCTGGCCTCCCTAGGCGGCGCCGGCCGGGTAGACTTGTCCTCCCTAGTTGGTGCCTTTGGGGTAGACCTGGTCTCCCTAGCTGGCGCCGGCGGCGTACACATTATCTTCCTAGCCTGCGCCGGTGGGTTAGACCTGGCCTCCCTAGCCTTCCAGCGTGGTAGACCTGGCCTCCCAAGGCGGCGTCGGCGGCGTAGACCTGGCCTCCCTAGCCGGCGCCGTCGGCGTAGACCTGGCCTCCCTTGCCGGAGCCTGCGGGGTATACCTGGCCTCCCTAGCCGGCGTCGGCGGCGTACACATTTCCTCGCTCGCCGGAGCCGGCGGGGTAGACCTAGCCTCCCTGCCGGCGCCAGCGGGGTAGACCTGGCTTCCATATCCGGTGCCGGCGGGGTAGACCTGACCTCCCTAGCTGGCACCGGCGAGTTAGACCTGGCCTCCCTAGCTGGCGCCAGCAGGGTAGACCTGGCCTCTCTAGGCGGAGCCGGCCGGGTAGACATGTCCTCCCTAGCTATCGCTGGCGGTGTAGACCTGGCCTCCGTAGGCGGCGCCGGCGGGATAGACCTGGCTTCCCTGCCAGCGCCAGCGATGTAGACCTGGCCTCCGTATCCGGTGCCGGCTGGTTAGACCTGGCCTCCCAAGCCGGCGCCAGCGGGGT